>NC_053489.1:275694115-275964115 GCF_905171775.1 Rana temporaria
TGGTCAGTCAGGATCTGGGAAGGGTTAGTCTTGTTTTCTCTATCCAGTGCTTCAATTTTGGAAATCAATTGTTCAGTCTGCTGCTGCCTCTCCCTCTTGTTTCTAGCTCCCTGCTGAATCATAATACCTCTCATGAACGCTTTATATGAGCATTCCAAACTACTAGTGGATCTGGCACCGAGCTAAGATTGTTGTCAAAGAACTATTTTAGCCGTTGTTCAATGTAAGACCTGGCCGAACCTGCCTATAGGAGGTGGGGGTTCGCTCTCCACATAAATGTCGTGCCCTGGGTGGAGGAATCACCCACAGATAGTTTCACTGAGGCGTGATCCGACCAGGTGATACTGTTAATCCTAACATATTTACACTTTAGCAGTAGGGGCCTTTCCACCAAGAACAAGTAAATTCTGCTGTAAGATCTATGACTATTAGAAAAAAAGGTGTAATCCCTTTCATTTGCGTTTAAACATCTCAAGGAATCGTATAGTTTGTGGGATTGCAGAGACACCCCCAGCGATGGTGGAGTTGTCTTAGGTGAAGACGTGGAGTCCATACTTGGATCCGGTGTAATGTTAAAGTCCCCGCATACTACCAAAAGGCCTTTCTGCACTAGACGGATTCTCTTCAAGATCCTGTGGAAAAATCTGATCTGTCTGGCATTGGGGGCATAAACGTTTGCCACTGTATACGTGACAGAGTTAATGTCGCATATCAAGATGATGAAACACCCCTGGGGGTCGGAGATAACCTCACGAAGGTTAAAAGCAACCGAGTCTCTGATCGCAATCATCACCCCCTTTTTCTTGGCATTTGCATTGGCGTAGTAAATAAAGGGGAATCTGGGGTGGGTGCATCTAGGAGGGGAGCTCTGCAGGACGTGGGTCTCCTGGACGCACAAAATGTCACACTTTTGTTGCAGAGCCTCCTTTCACAGGGACCTTCTCTTGGCCGGGTGATTGAGGCCCTTGGTATTTAACGTAAAACAATTCACCGCCATATGTGCGTAACATAGTCAAGCTTAGTGTAGCGGGGTGCATCATAACACTTACATGAGGTGACCTCGTGACCCACAAAATTATATCCGAGAAGACCATGTCCAGTCCGGAGGGATCGTTCGTTGCGTCGGCTTGCGGGTCTATATGCCGGTGGAGGTAGTGATGGTTCTGGCTTGAAGGGCATAAAGGAAATTAGCCCAACAAAACAAAAATAAAACAAAACATAGGCTAAGTGCCAAGAAACGGAGTTTAACTGGGTGTGACTCATCGCCACTCAAAAGGTAGGTGGGGGAAACAGAAAAAAAATCGGAACAGGGAGAAAATTTCCTTCAGCGGGTGTTATGACTAAAGATGGTAACTCATCCCAGGTCATTTGTGAGAGCGGGCGTTCCTGCGGTCGATTGTGCACCACTCCGAATCCGGGCTTTTGCTGCTGTGGCCCTGGTGTGGTTGAGTTGGAGGGTCAGGAACTATCCCCCATGATTGCAGCAGCGCTAAACCCTTGGCAAGGGAATCCATTACATAGTCCTTATCTTCCTTCGTAACTATCAATTTAGTTGGAAAGCCCCATTTGTAGGTCAAGTTGTGGTTCCTAAGGGCCTTTGTAATGGTGTTTAGGTTTCTGCGTTTTTGAAGAGTGTGTTGTGAGAGATCTGCGTAAAATTGCAGACTAGAGTAAGGGGCTGGGATCACCTCTTTCCGCCTGGATACTGCCATTAGCTTTTCCTTGGTGTGGTAGAAATGCAGTCGGAGAATAACATCCCTCGGTATGTTTTCTGAGAGATAGGCGGGTTTAGGGAGCCTATTTATTCTATCAACTGTAAAGTCCAGTTCGGACTGGTCTGGCAGGACTGCAGCAAACAGTTGTGCAGCATAACTGCGTAATTCCTGTGGCTTGACAGATTCAGGGATCCCCCTGATCTTGACGTTATTTCTCCCAGACCTGTCCTCCATTTCTGCTATTTTGGTTTTGATGACTTCAAGATCATCCTCTGTGTTCTCATTGGCATCTACTAGGTCATTTATTGTATTAGCATATTCCCCCATTTTATCCTCTATATGGGACACTCTATCTGCTACATGTCTTAGATCTGCACTAAACCTGTGAACACAAGACACCATGTCAGTGTGAAGGGAGCTCCTGAGTGACACCAGCATCTCCTTTAGAACAGTGTCCAGCACAGGCTTGTTGGCAGTAGGGAAAAGGTCTATGGAGTCAGGCAGTTCTCTGGTGTCATCCCCAGATTCTATGAGAGAGCTCACCTCATGTCCAGCATTTGCGGCATCCAACCTGAATCTTGCTTTCTCCAGGCTCCCAGACGATGGGGTAGCAGGTGGACAGTGTGTGCTCTTAGGAGGGCTGCTCCTTTTCATTGTTTTCCCCTTCTGTGAGGAGAGCTGAGAAGCGCTGTGCAGCGGCACAGAAAACGAGCCGCCGCCATTTTGCCTGACTTCCATGAGGAAGAACTTGGTGAGTTTCGTAGGTCTTTTCCCTTCCTTCTTACGCCTGGTCATGGTGGTGGTCTGCTCTATGGATGTTGTGGAGACAGACCGCCGCGTTTGTACTGAGATAATCTGCCTGGGTGAGCCGCAGTGAGCCGATCAAGTGCCGCTGGATCCAGAGCACAGCTACCACGTGTCCATCCCGGTCTCTGGCTAGCTCCGCCCCCCAGTTTACTGCTTTTTTAATAAACAAATATATTACTATAAGGAGATTCCTTTATGTTGCATGTGAACGGTATATGGAGGGAAGTGAGGACTTGTCTAAGATATCCCTGGTATTCGTGGAAATCTTTTACTTGTCTGATTGGAGGTCCCAGGAGTAGGAATTCATTGCTTGGATCGTGGAATCACATATTACATACAAGCTCAACTAGACCTGTAGGGGTTTTTATCTGAGGTGAGAGGCTGGGGCAAACCACTGGCGCACTACAGATGGTGGAAGTTGTATATGATCTGGATTTATTGGATTCTACCTTTCTTCACATATGCACCTTCATTTATGAACTTGTTCTGAATGAGCACTTTATTTATATATTGCGTTGTCACTTTATATACTGTGGCACCTGTTTGGTGCGTGAAGATTACGATATTGGATGTTTATTTACTGCACTGTCACCATTATATTTTGAACTTTATTATTAATTTTTGATTCATTTGATGTTATTGCTCATTGAGTGAGCACCACATATACTTTTATCTAATTATCACTGTGTGGGAACACCTTTTAATGATGGCAGCTACTCAGCTTTATTTATAGTTATTTGGTTTGCGCATTAGTAATTTCACACATATTTACTACACTGTACTAATCTCAGTATCCTGAAGGTACCACAGGTATTATTCCCAGTACTTCAAAGGTACTACAGGTATTACTCCTGGTATCCCAAGATTACTACAGGTGTTACTCCTAGTATTCCAAAGTTACTTCAGGTATTACTCCCAGTACCCTAAAGTTACTACAGGTATTTTTTTTTAAATAACAGCTTGACTTTCTGTACAGCACAAGACAACACAATAAATAGCTTACAAACTATATACTGTTGATGAGCATCATAATAAATACTACAAGATTATTGTTGTAAAAAAAATGTATAGCATGTTTTGCAAAATAAAAAAAAAATAAAAAATAAAAAGTTACTACAGGTATTGCTCCCACTACTCCATAGTTACTACAGGTATTACTTTCAGTACTCCAAAATCACTTCAGGTATTACTCCCAATACTCCAAAGTTGCTTCAGATATTACTTCCAGTACTCCAAAGTTACTTCAAGTGTTACTCCCAGCACTCCAAATTTACTTCAGGTATTACTGCTAGTACTCCGAAATTACTTCAGGTATTACTCCCAATACTCCAAAGTTACTTCAGATATTACTCCCAGTACCCCAAAGTTAATTCAAGTGTTACTCCCAGTACACCAATGTTACTTCAGGTATTACTCGCAGTACTCCAAAGTTATTTCGGATATTACTCCCACTACTCCAAAGTTACTTCAGTTATTACTCCAAAGTTTCTTCAGATATTACTCCCAGTACTTCCACGTTACTTCAGTTATTACTATTACTTTGTAGTAGTAGTATTTCTACATAACATTTGGCTTCTGCCAAACTAGTAAAAAGTCCGGTGTTCAGATAAACACCTGAACAGCCAAAATATGGCCTGAGCTTTTCAGTAGACCAGACTTTGAGCATAGTCATTAATATAATATTTTCCATCACATTCTATAAACAGTCCACATTAAGTAAACAAATGAGTATCTTCTTGTTTTGTGGTTGTTAGCGGTTTGAATATCTGATATCTAGATTCAGACTGGAAGGAAGCGATATATGACGAAAGCACTCAAGCGGAGTGTAAGACGTTTTGTTACAACTTTAAAGGTACAGTGTTGCATGACTGAGTAATTGGTATTCAAAGTGTGACAGTGCTGGAAACTAAAAAATCAGCCTGGGCACGGAGGTGGGGGTGAAAGATTTCAGTATCAAAGTATTTAAAACCCAAACCCCTCAGATGCATCTGTGAATAATTTCAGGATCTGATTCGAAACTGGATTACTTGCTTCACACTGCTGCTCCATTAAAATCACACTGAAGCTCTTCTGAGACATATACATTAATTTGCTTTGTCATGCACAAAAAAAATGTGGCCATATTTGATCAGTGATATGCCTGCCCTTATGTTCACACCGCCAAGGACTCCTGGCAAATAAAATAAAGGGACAGGGTGAAATCACTGGTTGCCTGCTGCTTTCTTAACAACCTTTCACAGGAAGCTGTTATGAATACTATCCATGACATCACCTGAGAGACCTTGTCCCTTTGTTTATATTTAGTGGCTGAGACTGGTGACCCTCTAGGATGTATCCATCGATCAGAGAATGTTTTCTTTTGGCGATCAGCAGGTGTTGCTCATCATGATTGACATAGACCTACATCACTGGACAACATGATTGATGATGGTTTTATGGTTTTACATCATGGGACTTTTTTTTTAAGTTTTTGTTATTTTTTAATTAAGCACTTGCGAAAAATGTTGTACCCATTACTCATTCACATAGGGGAAGGTCATATTTGGGGGGCACCTTATTGTTACTGGGACTCCAGCAGACTCCCACAATCAGGTTTGTTGGGAAGAGACCCTTTGTCTTCATGAACATGGTATGACATGGTAACCCCCTGTGTTGAGGGCATATGGCCTAATATGATTCAGGAGGAGGACTGCACACTCATCGCCTCCTTTTCTGGTCTGCCATACTGCATGCTCGGGTCTGTATGGATTTTGGGGGGGACCTCAAGTTTTTTTTTTTTTCGTTTGGTTCCTCCTTTAAAATATCTAAATGGTCTGGTATGAAATTTAAGAGGGCCTCTCGCTGCTTTTTTATGGAGTTAAAAAAAAAATAAGTTTAAGGGTCTGGTGTGTATTCTTCAGAGTGAGCCCCTACACAACTGTTTTTCTTTGTGCATTCCCTTATTTATTGCAGACATTATGCAAAGAAGCGAATCCCCAGCAGCTTAGTTTATAAACAGATGTGCCACTTCACAGGCAGGTTAAGGGCACCCCTCAATCCCCCAAGCATTTTTTAGCCCTGGAAGGTTTACCACCCTTCATGACCAGGCCATTTTTTGCGATACAGCACTGCGTTACTTTAACTGACAATTGCGTGGTCCTGCGACGCTAAGCCAAAAATAAAATGTATGTCTTATTTTTCCCACATGTATGTAATTTCTTTTGGTGGTATTTGATCACCTCTGCGGTTTTTATTTTTTGCACTAGAAACAAAAAAAGATCCACACTTATGAAAAAAAAAACAATATTTTTTACTTTGTGCTATAAAAACATACCCAATAATAATAATAATAATAATAATAATAATAAAAAAATCTTATTTCTTCATCAGTTTAGGGCAAGATGTATTCTGCTACATATTTTTGGTAAAAAATCCCAAAAGGCTTATATTAATTGGTTTGCACAAAAGTTATAGGGGAAGATCCACAAAAGGATTATGCCGGCGTATCTATTGATACGCCGGCGTAATTTTAAATTTCCTGTGTCGTATCTTTGTTTTGTATCCACAAAACAAGATACGACGGCGTCTGGAATCGATCAGACAGGCATACGTCTTAGTACGCCGTTGGATCTTAAATGCAATTTTTCGGCGGCCGCTAGGTGGCGTTTCCGCCTCGAGTATGCAAATTAGCTATTTCCGACGATCCACGAACGTACGAGCGGTCGTCGCATTTTTTTACGTCGTTTCCATTCGGCTTTTTCCGGCGTATAGTTAAAGCTGCTATATGGTGGCGTACTCAATGTTAAGTATGGCCGTCGTTCCCGCGTCTAATTTAAATTTGTTTGCGTCGTTTGCGTAAGTCGTTCGTGAATAGGAATGTGACGTCATTTACTTTCACGTTGAATCCAATGACGTCCTTGCGGCGTACTTTGTCGCAATGCACCCTGGGATATTTTAAGGACGGCGCATGCGCCGTTCAAAAAAAATGTTGTTTACGTCGGGTCACGACGTATTTGCATTGAAAACGCCCCCATCACTCCCATTTGAAATTGCGCGCCCTTACGCCGCAATAGATACACTACGCCGTAACTTACCGCGCAGATTCTTCGAGGATTCACAAGAAGAAAAAGTAAGTTACAGCGGCGTAGTGTATCTTAGATACACTACGCCTGCCTAAAAATAGGCAGATCTTTGTGGATCTGCCCCATAGTGTCTACAAACTATGGGCTATATTTATTGAATTTTTAATTATTCCATTTTTTTTTTACTAGTAATGGCAGTGATCAGCAATTTTTAGCGGGACTGCGACATTGCGATGGACAAATCTGACACTAAACAACACTTTTTGGGGACCAGTGACACTAATACAGTAATCAGTGCTAAAACAAATGCACTGTCACTTTACTAATGACACTGGCAGGGAAGGGGTTAACATCAGGGGCAATCAAAGGATTAAATGTGCTCCTAGGGAGTGCTTTCTAACTGTGGGAGATGCTCTGACTGGGGGAAGACAGATATCCGTGTACCTGCATAGCGGGAAAACAAGCTCTCATTCTTCTCCTCCCCAAGAACAGCGGTCTGCCTTGTTTACATAGGCAGACCACTGTTATGCCTCTCCTGAGAACGATCGGCGTGTCACGGCAGACCCACTGATTGGCTTCCGCTGTGTCTAATCACAGTGATAGCGGGTCACTGGCGGTCCTTGCGACCCAGACCTAGTGCAGGAAATCACATACAGGTAGGGCTTTTTTTCTCAGTAAATAGGTGCAGCAACTCAACCACAACCCCCTGGGGTGGGAGAGGATGGGGTGTTACACACCGAGTGCAAAGTTCAGCCTTCTTCCACAGCTGCCTACCTCTGTATCCTCCATCCACATTTAATTTTTAGCCCTCTTCAGCTCTGACCTATGCATACAAACCCCCTCCAATTAATGGCATAATTTCTAAATTGTGTTTTTTTCTTACCTGAAATCTGCATCTCAGTTTACCAGCTGAAAATTACTCAAGGAAGGATGAGGAAGGCAAGGGAGGCAATAATGTATTCACAATTTTCCAGTAGTCAAAACCCAATGAAAATTAATTTGTAGTATACAGATTTGAATTATGGGAGATGAGCATTTGAGACACAAAGGTGGATTTTTTCATCAGATATCCGATGAAGCTGACTTTCATCAGTCTTGCCTATACACCATCAGTTAAAAAAATGATCGTGTCAAAACGCGGTGACGTAAAACACAACGACGTGCTGTGAAAAATGAAGTTCAATGCTTCCGAGCATGCGTCGACTTGATTCTGAGCATGAGTTGATTTTTAACCGATGGATTTCCCCCACAGACGATCGTTTTTTTCTATCGTTTTGTTAACCATCAGATCATTTTAAAACAGGTTCTAAGTTTTTTCACCGATGGGAAAAAACAGATGGGGCCCCCACACGATCGGTTCGTTTGATGAAAACGGTCCATCAGACCGTTTTCATCAGACGAACCGATCGTGTGTATGCGGTTTAGGGCCCATTTGCACCACCTATTTTCTGTACCATGCAGCAATACATATTATTCACTTTGGTTATGATGTGCACCCCAACATTCCTGCCATATGTCAATGCATGTGTGTTGCCATGTGGTGTGCTGTCAAAAAAAAATTGATATTATGGTATTTACTGCCAAAAAAATTGTAATGATAATAATATATTTTTTAATATCTGTAATAATTGTACTTGTTATATATTTCAAGCAGGATGAATAAGATTTTGCAGGTTAAAAAAAATAGCTTAAAGGAAAGTATTCTAGGTGTAAGAATGCTGAAAATTGAAAAGATAGTAGGCAATAAACACCTAGGGGTTTGGTAATATTTTCTTTACAGTGGTTCTCTTTCTATTCACCTTGCAAACAGAGTTCACCAACATCACTGATGGACGAAAGCTATGATTTATATTTATGAACAGGTATACATGCACCCCTGACCTCCTGCTGCCTACTTAGCCCTTAGCACCAGAAACAATTTATAGAGGGCAGTCTAAATAAACATTAAGAAGTCAAGGCCATAAACTGACAGCAAGAAAAAATCAATGGCTTTAGAAACTAGCTAGTAGGATCAATAAAAAAGATTAGACATCAGGAGCTCGTCTGGGGCACTTACAGGTAAACGTGGCTTACAATTCATCTGACAGCAACAGGATAAAAACTGTCATATAGAACAAAATAGAATAGAAACACACTAAGGAGCCTGGAATACGCTGTTTGGCTGCAAATACTAACTAGTGACCTTTGAATGAATGAGATTTATTTGGATCCTTCTGAGATTTGAAAATTGCTTTCTTATATCATCATAGTATCTAATTTTAAATTTTTCGGACACCTACATTGCATGACCTTGTTTTGTCTTTTACTGTATTCCATTTCAGCAATTTTCTCTAATATCTACAATTTTTTTTTATGTGTTATGCAAATAATTTTGCAATAACAGCCTAGAAATCCATGTGTAAATATACAAAATATTTAGAGACAAAAAATGATATGTTGCCCTTAATTAATACATTTGCTGGCAGGAGCATATGATCAAGCTATTTTTTAATTCACATACTGTACATTATTAAAATGCACCCCTGGTGCATTTTTTGGTGCTCCCCCTCCTCAACCATCCTCCTGTCACCCCCCTCTCTTCGACAATGCAGCCCCCCTCCACCATATGGCATACACTTTATTTGCACTCCATTAATTTATAATGCAGGATTATTGTATTTAATTTTAAGGAGGTCAGGTCACTAAAATTTTCTTCCATCCGAGGTTCAAATCTCAAAATTGTTCTGTGATTTAGAAAGATTGTAGTTATTGTATGTTTTTCGAAAAATTAGAAATGTACAATTTCCGAAACATTTCAACAATATTTATCCCTATTAGAGTGCCCCTTTGCATCAGGTCCCCCATCAGTGTGCCCTCTAACATCATGTGTTTTCACATCAGAGTACCCCCATAGATCAGGTTCTCCCATCAGAGTGCCGTTTTATATCAGGTGTCCCCATCAGAGTACCCCTTTACATCAGCTGACCCCATCAGAGTGCCCCCATAGATCAGGTTTCCCCATATAGAGTGCCCCCATTGATCAGGTATTCCAATCACAGTACCCCTTACATAAAGTGTTTTTTTGGAGTGTCCCCATAGAGCGGGTGTCCCCATCAATGTCCTCATGGACCAGGTGTCCCCATCAGTGTCCCCATGGGGTAGGTGTCCCCTTCAGTGTCCCAATGGAGTAGATGTCCCCATAGAGCAGGTGTCCCATATATAGCAGGCGTCCCCATCAGAGTTCCCCCATAGATCAGGTGTCCCCATCAGAGTGCCCCTTACATCATAGAGATGTTGTCCCCATAAGTGTGCCTCCATAGAGCAGGTGTACCCATCAAGGTGCCCCCATAGAGCAGGTGTCCACATTAGAGAGCATGTATCACCACCAGAGTGCCCCCCATAGATCAGGTGGCTCCATCAGCATGCCCTTTACATCAGGTGTCCCTATAAGAGTGCCCTATTAGAGCAGGTACACTCATCAGAGAGTCCCATAGATCAGATGTCCCCATCAGTATGCCCTTTACATCTGGTGTCCCTATCAGAGGGCCCCTGTAGAGCAGGTGTCCCTATCAGAGAGTCCCCTTAGAGCAGGTGCCCCATCAGATAGTCCCCATAGATCAGGTGTTCCCATCAGAGAGCAGGTGTCACCACCAGAGTGCCCCCATAGATCAGGTGGCCCCATTAGAATTCCCCTTACATCAAGTGTCCCCATCAGAGTGCCCTATTAGAGCAGGTGCTTTCATCAGGTGTCTCCATCAGAGTGCCCCCGTAGAGCAGGTGTCCCCATCAGAAAGTCCCCTTCGAGCAGGTGCCCCATCAGAGAGTCCCCATAGATCAGGTGTTCCCATCAGAGTGCCCCCATAGTGCAGGTGTCCCCATCAGAGAGTAGCTTTAGAGCAGGTGTCCCCATCGGATTGTCTATATATAGCAGGTGTCCCCATCAGAGTGACCCCATAGAGCAGGTGGCCCCATCAGCGTGACCCCATAGAGCAGATGTCCTCATCAGAGTGCCCCCATACAGCTGGTACCCCATCAGAGCACAGGTGTTCCCATCAGACTGCCCCTTACATCAGGTGTCCCCATCAGTGTCCTCATGAAGCAGGTGCCGCTATTAGTGTCCTGATGGAGCAGCTGTCCTCATCAGTGTCCCTATGGAGCAGAGTCCAGGGGGGCCCTGTTGTATTCCCCAAACTTTGTGTGCCAGATCATCGGTGCATGTTGCGTGCTGCACAACTACGCCATGAGAAAGGGCCTGGAGATTGACATATGTGATGACCTGACCCCCGAGCCACACAGTCCCCCCCTGCCCGAGGCTACCCCATCTGCTGAAGGAACAGCAGTCAGGAGTTAAACACACACATTCATCATGGCACACGACAATGCACGCATGCACACCACTGTGGTCCCTAGCTCACACACACCACATCCACCTCACATTGGTTTTGCCCAAGTTCACCGTGCAGGACTTGGGTGCAGCAACACCATGCCATGCCAAGGCACCAATGATGTTGCTGTCCATTCATACCACATCCACACGGTCGTGGGGATAACCTCTCCCTGACGATCCAAGGTGATCCCTGCCAGTTGACACGCAGTGCTGGCAGAAATGGCCTTGTGCCTATCTGTACACATTGGCCACACACACATACACACACTCACACACCAGTTACACCGTAGCACTGACATCACCAGGCAAACCCTGCCACTGCAAACCGGTGTCGAGTCACCATAGACACTTCTTCACTCCTGACCGTGTGCAGTCTGATGGTGCTGTGACATCTGTGAAAATGAAAAAAAAAATTTGGACCATGCCATTGTCCGCCATAGCAAGCCCTTACAGGTGCACGGCACATGTCTCTGTGCACGTCACCGAACAAAAAATGGTGCCATTGTCTTCGGAGAGTCACTTGCCCTTTCGCGGTCCATGCCTCGTGCCCAGGGTTCTGCTCCGCAGTTGTCGTGGTGATGACTCGGGTGGGGCATCTCGTGGCGGTTCATCCCCTGGGCTGACATTCCTGGAGATGGTTTGAGATGTTGCCTGCATCCCCTCCAAGGCAATGGCAATGCGGGTCAGCACGCCATTTGTTTCAGCCTGAAACTGCCTCTGACTGTCATTGTGTTGGTGCTGCATGCGCCTGTTCTGGCGTCCCTCGAATGTATGGTGGCAGTGTTGGCCTGCACGATCACGCCCAGGCTCCTAACCTCCACCACGATCCCTGCTGCTGTTGCTTGCAGTTCTTCTGTAGTAATGGTGTTACGTTCCTGGGTCACCTGCATGTCCAATCCCTGGTCCCCAGATGTTGCCGGACCCCCTGCTACCATGTGCTGGTACATGCCATCCAGGGTCTGTGACTGGTCACACAGGCATGTGGCCATGGCTGCACAATTGGCATTGACCTCCTGCAGGCAGTCACAGATGGCCATGGTGGATATATGGGGGTGTGACCGGATGCAGGAGAGTGTGAGAGTGAGAATGCCTGATTAGTGTGAGAGCGTGTGAGTCTCTTCGTTTCTCTCTTCCCCCTCTCTGAAGAGAACTTATGAACATTTCAGATGCCTGAGTTCCGTCAAAGCTAACTCCTTGAGGGACGCTGTTTTTATTTTTTTTGGGGGGTTTAATAATTTTTTATATAGACGATGTGTAGATAGGTTTACCAAAAAATATAAAATCTAGCCCAGTTGTAGGGCACTAGCACTAGGTGGGTTGGGAGAGGAATAACTCCCCCCCCTTTTTTTTTTTTCCTCCTTTTTTTTTTTTAGAAGTGGAATGGTTATAGAGAAACACATATTTTTCATGGCACTTTGGGAAAATTTATGTAACACTTAAGTAACATTCGAAAAGATGAAACAATGCTGATATGTTCCTTTTTTCGTCTTCTAATGAATGGGGATTCTTACTTTTAGGTCCCTAACACTAGGTGATTTACTAATGAGGGGGTGGTACTACCTTTTTTTTTTTTTTTTTTTTTTTCTTCTCGTCCTTTTTTTTATTTATTTTTATTTTTTACTCCACTAGAATTGGAATGGTTATAGAGAAACAAATATTTTTAATGTCACTTTGGCAAAATGTATGTAACATTTAAGTAGCACTTGGAAAAAAGTTTTTGTAGATATGTTCTTTTTAATGTTTACTAATGAATGGGGATGGTCACCTTTATGTTTTTAATACCAGGGGATTCACTTTTTTTTTCGGGGTGGGTTTTTTCCTTTTTTTTTATTAGTTATATATTTTTTTTCTTCTCTCTTTATTTCTCCCCTTTCAGGGGTAATCATCCTTGGCGGGGGGGGGGGCCCGGCTTCCTCTTTTTGGGGTACACATCTTTCACCAGCCTTTTTTTTGTTTTTTTCTTCTTTCTTTCAGGGGGAGAGAGGGTGGGAGACACTTGAATAGGTGTCTTAGTTGTGATGTATGAGGGTGTGAAAAGGGAGGTCACAGGACAAGCCCCAAGGGGGAGCCCAGTTGGGCAGGGTAAGGGTGGGTTGGGAGGGAAGGAGGGGGGGTAGGGTAGGAATTAGGGAGCGTGCATCGTACATATTAATGCCTTTGAAGTTACAGGAGAAGTGGATGGGAAGGGGAGAGCCGAGAGAAGGGAGGATGGATATTGACCTAGGAGACTACACAATGAGGAGCAAGATGAATATAGATCTTTGCTGCCAGAGTACCGGCGAGGTATATTGAGGAGCCCACTCTAACTAGGCAGAAAGAATGGCTGGGAAAGCAGCTGGAGCACAAAACGGCTATCATGAGGAAGTTAGAGAGCAAGCAAATACTACAGAGGCAGTGCCAATATGGTGAAGGGGAGAAAGTAGGCCGTATGCTATCTCTTCTGTGTAGAACTAATTCCCCTCCATCAAATGTTCCAGCAATAAGGATAGCAGGGGGAGAAATCTCGACCAATGGCCAAGCCGTGATACACACGTTCTGCGAGTATTACAAAGAGCTGTATAAATCCAAAAAAGGGGCGGGGCACGGAGACATGGAAGCCTTCTTCCAAGCAATAACAGTCCCCACTCTGCCAGTCAAGGACAGGCAGGACTTGGAGGCACCAATCACCTTAGAGGAAATACAGCAAGCAGTGGCTGGAATGCCTAACCAGAAGTCCCCAGGCCCCGACGGGCTCCCAATAGAGGTATATAAACGATATGGGGAGGTATTGCTTCAAGAATTGCTTAGGACGTTGGAGGGGGCAGTGAGCGGGGGGGTACTTCCTAGCTCAATGTCAGAAACGACTATCATCGTAATCCATAAGGAGGGGAAGGACCAACTGGACCCTTCATCTTACCGCCCAATATCGTTACTATGTACGGATGTAAAGATCCTGGCTAGAGTACTCGCAACTCGCTTAAATAGATGTATTAATCACTTAGTCCACCCTGACCAGTCAGGTTTTATACCAGGCAGGGCAACCAGTACTAATATTAGAAGGCTCTTTCTGAATCTACAGGCTCCAATGGACAACGATGGCTCTAGAGCGGTGATGTCTCTTGACGCTGCAAAGGCCTTCGATAGCCTAGAATGGACATATTTATGGAAAGCTCTAGAAGATTTCGGTTTTGGACCTCTCTTTATCAGCTGGGTTAGACTACTGTACAGCAAACCAAGAGCTAAAATCAAAATAAATAACGAGTTGTCAGAAGTGTTTCCCCTGGAGAGAGGGACGAGACAGGGGTGTCCCCTGTCCCCCCTTTTGTTTGCCCTTGCTATGGAGCCCCTGGCAATTATGGCCAGGGCGAGGACGGACATAAGGGGGTTCAGAAGGCAGATGGGGGAAGACAAGATAGCATTGTTTGCAGATGACGTTTTGTTTTTCTTAGGGGATGTGGGAACCTCATTAGATAGAGTGATGAAAATGGTTGGGGAATTTGGACAGTTTTCAGGTCTGGCTATTAATTGGGAAAAATCTGCCTTGTTACCACTGGACCCACTTGGCCCCCAGACATTTCCAGGCATCTCGCAACTGAGTGTGGTCACCAAACTAAAATATCTAGGGATTTGGGTTACGAAGGATGTCACCCAATACGCAAACAATAATATAGCTCCACTCCTACTTAAATTAAAACAAAAAAGTGATATATGGAAACGACTACCCCTTTCGGCAGCAGGACGTTGCAATTTAATAAAAATGATATGGCAGCCACAGATACTATACCTGCTTAATAACTCTCCGATCTGGTTAGGGCAAATGTGGTTTAAGAGAATAGAGTCGCTATTCAGAGAATTAATATGGAGGGGGGGTCAAGCCAGGATTAGCTTGCAAACATTACAACTCCCTGTAAAAGAGGGGGGCATGGCGGTTCCACACCCAAGACTATACTTTGTGGCATCTCAGCTGCAACACCTGGCGGCCTGTGGAACCACGGAGCCAGATAATCCCAATAGCCGATTGTTGCTAACAGGGAATCCCCATAGGTTACTGGTGGAAGCCTTAGAGGCAGATTTTTTCTTCTATAAATGCCCGACCACAAAACTAGTTAGTAAAATATGGCAGACAGCAAAGGTTCTGTTGGGGTATGCCGGGGTAACAGAATTCTCTCCTTTATGGAGTAATACAAATTTACAGGAAGTGATGAATATAGAGAAATCAGGGGAGTGGGAGAGACAGGGTATAAACCGTCTAATACACTTGTTCAAGGGAGACACCATAAAATCATTCCTAGAATTGACAAGGGAATATAACATTTTTTGGAGCCTCCCTCGACCCAGTCGCGATGACCTGCCTCCTAGGATGCATGGAGGACAATCAAGTTCCACCCGGCAGCCTGGAGGCAGTATTGAGATGCCTATTCCAGGCACGCAAGATAATAGCCCAAAAATGGCAAGCACATGATCCCCCGTCTGTAGAAAATTGGGTAGCGACCATTAACCTAACCATTTCCAGTGAAAGAGTGAGCTTTACGAGACAAGGGAATTATGGGAAATTCGTGAGACTGTGGGGACCCTGGGTGAGGGCTGTGGGAAATCCTTTGTAGGGGGACCTACTGATGGAACTGCTCTGACCCACTTACTTTCCGTAGTCTAACCGCCCAGTTGCTTCTAATGTGGAGACCCCTAGTGTGTGCCTAGTTGGGATGCTCCTCTGGTAGGCTCTCCCAGTCAATAACTCAGAGATGCATTGAGTTTATTTGGCGGGCCCACCCATTTCTTAGGATAGGCAATTACGAGGGAGGCACGCTCCTTAGGGATGGGGTAGGGAGTAGGTAAGGAGGGGGGAGGGGGGGAAGGGAGGTATAAGGGAATAGACACAAGGGGAATTAATAGGAAGAAGATACTCTCTTTTGCACTAATTCAATCGCACACTTCTTCCTTATGGTACACGGATGGTATTTTTCTATTCCTCTATTTTGTAATTATGTTAACTGTATTTGTCAAGACTCCAATTAAGAATACCAAATAAAAATGAATGACTAAAAAAAATCAGATGGCCATGGTGCGTTCGGCCTGCTGGTTGAGGCACTGCTGCATTGTGGCTGTGGTGCCCTGCACAGCCAGTGTGCACTCAGCCTGTGCTTTCGCCAAGGACCTGACAAAGGAGGCTAGGCTGTCAGCCACACGGTGGAGGTTGATGGCAATGTCTGCCATGTGCTGTGTCTGACAGGCCTGTTCCCTCTCTAGCCCTTCTTGGATGGATCTGGCTGCACCCTTGGTCTTGCTCAGGGCCTTCCTGGGAGTTGCAGTCGGTTGCGTTCCTCTGGCCAGGGTGGCCCTTGAAGGCATTCCTCTGGCCGGGGTGGCCCTCGGGGGGGTTCCCCTGATGGGCGTCGATGTCGTTGGGAGGTCTGCGACTTCCACCGTCTCAGAGGGTCCAGTGCAGATGGTCTCCTCATCATCGAGGTACAGGCAGTCCTCCTGTTGTATGTCCACTGGCTCCTCCACAACGACCTCCAATGCACATGTGTGTGCACTCCCCTCCACCGTTGCTGCAGCCACAGCATGTTGAGAAGCTTTGTGGCTTCCCAGGGGGTCAGACCGAGGAACATGTTGGTTGCCTGGCGTGGGTCGTCCAGAGGCAGATGATGGCCCAGCTCCCTCCAGCACATAGGTGGATGACACACAGCATTCACATGTTGGTGGACCCATACACTTGTCACATGTTCCCTTGCACCCCCTCACATGCTCCACACCGGGATGAAACACACTTACCTCTCCTCAAGTCCTGTTCGCTTGAGTCAAATTCCCCCAAGGCCCTCCACCTGCTCCTGCTCCAGGCAGCTGGCTATGACCCCCTCCTCATCTGTCAGCTTTAAAGTAGTAGCTGATCCACCTCCTGTGGCCCTGAGGTGCCTCTTCATCTTTGCCAGCTTTTCCCTGACACAACGACGCATGTCATTTATTTTTTTCTGGACCTCCTTCCATGTACTGGTTTCGTGGCCGAGGGTGTTCAGCTCCAGGGTCACCTTCTGCAAGATTTCCAGTTTCCTGGCCTAGCTTATCCTCCCGCTCTGTGCTCCGTGGAGGTAGGTGTCATACTTGGCAATGCCCGTGATCAGGATCGCCCTCTCATCCATGGAGATGTTTTTCTTCCTCTTCTCCTTCTCAATGTCACTGTCTGACATTATGGCCCAGATTCAAAAAGCATGTCTGCACCAGGGAACACGTCTGCACCAGGGAACACAAGCTGGCGTACTTTTGCGTTGGACGTGCGTCTGGTTGAGCGTACGTTATGTACGCGGTGATCCGGCGTAGCTTAGGCGGTTGTGCCGGCGTGGTTGTGAGCAGGTGCAGGGGGGTGCTGTGCATGCGTCCACGTCACGGCGCATGCGTGATGTACCGGTCTGGCGTTTGGACCATTATTTGCATGGGGTCACGTCTCATTTGCATGGGTTCACCCCCACTTCCACCTATGCCGACGTGCGCCTTCGAAACCCATGCCACGCTGGCGCAGCGTTGGGAGCACTGGCTTGCTGAATGCAATGCTTGCCTCTCTGCGCTGCGTTGGCGTAGCGTACAGTGTTTGCTCTACGGCGTAATGTGCGCCTTGCTCTCTGTGAATCTGGGCCTAAGTGTCCCCATCAGTGTTCCCCCATAGAGCATGTGTCTCCATCAGTGTTCTCATGGAGCAGCTGTCCCTATCAGTGTCCCCATGGAGAAGGTGTCCCTAGCAGTGTCATCATGGAGCAGGTGTCCCTATTAGTGTCCTTAAGTAGCAGGTGTCCCAATCAGTGTCCTCATGGAGTAGGTGTCCCCATCAGTGACCCTGTCTCTGACTGCCCCCATGTCCTCTTCTGTCCCATCTCTCTTTTTGCCTTGCTCTGTTCCTATGTTCCCTTCTTTGTCCCCATACCCCATCTATTGCTCAGGTGTTCATGATGTATGTGCAGCAGGCTTTATAATAAGTACAGTCATACATAATAAAGCACTATTTGGCCTACCTGCCACAGAAGATCCCTGCCATGCCCACTCATGTGCCTGTTGACGACCGCTCTCCCTGGTCTCACTCAGCTCCTTCCCCTCATCTCACATGCTTCCAGTTCAGTGGCAATTTGCTTTGTGCTGGACTTAAGGGCTGCAGGACTGCTTCAGATACCACCCAGGTAGGAGGGACTTGTTCATTGAGGGGGTTTGAAGCAGAGATGGGGATGTGTTGGCAATTGGCTGCCCTTCATCTGAGATAGAGGAGGAGAAGGGAAAGGAAGAGAAGGAGGGGAGAGAGAGCAAGTGAATATTACTGACAGTGGAGGCAACAGCTGAACTTCACAGCGCCTGCATCTGTGCTGCACTGCTGACTTTCACTGTGTGCCCTGTCTGCTGTGTTGGGCTGAGCTAGGTAAATATGTCAGCAGAGCCAGCACCAGCATAAGCACTTCTTGAGGGACACCCAGTTGGTGTCCTAAGGCAGTTGCCTTAGCTGCCTTATTCGGGCGCCGGCCTGCCCATAATGCTTTGTGTGCCTTGTTAACTATGGTCAGATGCTAAAAGAGTGGCCAGTAAAGCGGCTTGGTAGATATGACATCCCCCTCCCTATAAAAGGCAGCTATCCCATCAGTCTTTTGTCATAATGTATTGGAGTGAAGTAGCTAGAGACAACTGACAGTGACTGCAGGGAGAGATATGTTGTGTTAATGTACTGTATAGTGCTATACAGCTACTTTAACATGATAATGAAGAAACAATTGTCAGTGATGTTCCTGCATGTCAAGGTGCCAGACCATACCTGGGTGCCCAAGATTGAAGTGTAGGAAAATAAAGGAGAGGCACAACATCAATGAGGCAGGTTGTCATCTGGGGGCAGGCTTGCAAATAGCACTGCTCCACAGATGCTCTGCAGCAGTCTGGCCTTTTTTCAAAGAACACAGTAGTGAATTGCAGCCTCTGCTTGCAGCATATCAAGTGTGGTGAATATACCAATCATTTTGGTACTAGGTTGGTTGGTCGGTCGGTTATCCAGCCCTGCACTTACCCCTTCTAGGTTGTGGGAGGGCAGCGCTCCTATGGGTGGTGGGCAGCTGACGGTGTCTCCTCCTCCTCTGCTTCACGGCGGCTTCCACTGTGCTTCTCCTCCCTCTCCCTCCTAGGCATCCAATATGATTGCCTATCCTTTTAGACAATTGGGTGACAGGTTCAAGACCTGCTTCCTGATTGTTCGGGAGGAGGATCAGTGTTAAAATAGCAAATAGCAATTCAAGAAAAAAATCTTTGGAATCCATGCGTCCGGCACCCTGCATTTAGATTAGGGGGTCGGACACATGAATGGGGGGGCATCGCCCGTGCTCCCCTAATATACAGGCCGCCACTGCCTATTTCAGAGAAACATAACCACAACATTTTGCCCCCACCATGCTTGATTGTGGGGATGATGCATTTATGATGTTATGCAACTTTTTAGACATTACAAGTTATGGCTAAAAAGTTAAACTTTGTTCTTATTATACCCTATAACCTTCTTGCTGCAGACATCAGAATCTCTCAAGTGCCTACCGGCAATCTGTCATTGAGAGGTCATATGAGTCTTAGTAAACAGTAGCTTTCTTTTCCACTCTCCCATTAATCTGCATATGGTGTCTCTCCAATTTTAGCCATTGAGATCTGTAATTTCTTCAAATTGATCATAAGTCCCATGCTGACATTTCTCACTGGTCTCCTGCATGTGCAGTCACTCACTTTTGGTGGATGTCCTGTTCTTTACAGATTGTTGATACCATACACATTGCATTTATTGATCAGGGAATTAATTGTTCTCTTGTATCCTTGTACTTGTCATGGTAATGACTCATCAGAAGGTGTACCTTCCAAATGCATATATATTTAAGCTACAATCACTTGAAACGTCTAGACTCCACACAAGTGATTTCCCTTTTAATGAATTATGTGTCTCTGGAAAAGAATTGGCTGGACCAGTTCCATGTTTTTTTATTTTAATTGTTTTTACTGACTTTGCAGAAATCTCTTTCCACTTTGTCATTAAAGAGTATATTTCTGTTGAAATTTGCTGTGGTTCTATGACAATACCACATCAAAACTTCCATGAGTGTACAGTATATAGAGAAACAACTTCTCATCTGCCTATTGGCACTCACATTATTTATGTTCAGCTCAGTGTTGGGTTTCTCTGTGTCACTGCTTATTAGATTAAGGCTTCAACTTGTTTAAAAAAAATGTAATGTGCTGCAATTTCTTCACAAGGTACCTAGTAGACATGTGCACACTGAAATATTTTGTTTCGGAATTTCGTTTTTGTCCAAAAAATTTTTTTATTTAGTTACTCCCAAAATTAGTTTTTTTTAATTGTGTTTTGTTAAAAAAGGCATTTGTCCAAAAATCTGAATTAATTAAGGTCGAATCTGTCAATTGAAGGCTTATGGTGTCTGTCGAAAGTTCTAAGTAGATTCGACGAAGCAGCTAAACTGTACGACACCGAGGCAATCGTACATTTCTGGTCGAGTGTTCCGCCCACAAGCTGTAGTAGAATTCTAATGTTGGATGACTAGTAATAATTATATTTATTAATTATTATTATTACAATTCATCCAACATTAGAATTTGGAGCATTTGACCATAAATGTCCGCTCGCGGCGATCATATGTTTTTAGCTGTTTTGTCGAATCTACATGTCTCTATAATGTTGAATCTTTTCTCTCTATGTCGAATCTTTCCTCTCTATGTCAAATAATCTTGGACTAATAGAGTTAGGTTAGACACATTCGACCGCAGGTTCAATAGACACAGATCACTATTGTCACCGTCATGTCGAATCTTCTAACTGTATCGAACTGTTGTCGCAACAAAACAAAAATAAAGCATTTTTTATGTTGGATCTTTCAGATTTCGGATTCTGCGCGTTTGTTATCGTTTGTTAAAACGAATGCGAAAATATCCAAAATTCGGATGAAAATGCATTCGGACGAAAACAAACGCACATGTCTAGTACCTAGTGCATTTGTAACTAAAGTCATTTAAGCAAAAAAGCATTTACCAATTAAAATATCTACTTTAGGGATAATCCCTAACATAATTTAATTCAATGTTAATAAAATTAATAATTTGATGTATTATGAACATTGTAAACACATCCATTTTACTCAACTATAAAAAAATACTACACATTTTTACAGTGTAGCAGATGCAATAATTAACTAATGAGTTACAAAGCTACATGCATATGAATAGCTAATTCCTGGCACAGACACCTATCAAAAGAAGCAGCTAAAACTTTAATTGCTTGAGTGTATCTGTTAGATAATAGCTTGTGCCTCCTGCAACTTGTTATGGATTTCCAATAAAGTCAACTTGGATTAAGAAGTTTTCTATGTCTAGCCCTCAGGGCAGCTGATTATAGGTTTGACCTTTCAGATAGTGTGTATTTCCCACTTAATCAGTGCTGAAATGAGCTGCTGCTAAGAAGGATCTATACGATCCCTGCGGAATAAGTGAAGCCACCTAAAAAACATAATGAGCCATTTTCTGTATTTGTTCCTGTTTTTTTGTTCTATATTTAGGAAATGCAATAAGCTGAGTGGCAACTGCAAGATGTAAAAAAAAAAAAAAATATATATATATATATATATATATATATATATATATACATATATAAAAAAAATATATATATATATATATATATATATATATATATATATATATATATATATATATATATATATATAATGTATATATATAAATATATATATATATATCTCTATATATATATATATATATATATATATATATATATATATATATATATATATATATATATATAATGTACACACACACTAAAAATCCTTGTTACACTTTTAATAGCACAGCGTTTCTGCAACTTGATGAAAGCTTGAGCTTGTGCACTACCAATTCCAGTAGGAGAATATGTTCCCTGTTGCCTGAACAATGACATAAAATTGGTACTATCTTCCTCTTATTTTGTTAGTACAACACACTTGGTGGTTTAGATGTAATCTTACAAATTACTCTAGTTTGGCCTTCATTTCATTCTTCAATCAGACACCCTATATTTTTTACCTTTTTTTTAACATTTTGCCATCAATTCACTGTGAAACTGAACAGCGTAATAGATATAATTAGACCTCCTGTAATAACACCAAATGGAGAGAGGAACGAGTCTCCCCTAGGGAAGCAATCAGAGCTTTGGACCCACAGGAATCAAACAGAATTTAACAAGGTTTGGGGCCAAGGGACTGTTAGCATAGACTATTTTGTACTAAAAAAAAAAGATCAAGCTAGAAAGTGAATTTCAAACTCAGTATAATAATTTCAGGAGTAATATAATAAATCATATTATGCTATTTAAGCTGTCCTATAAATATACAGATGGAAAACAGATACTGTATGTAAGTTGTTTTACCTGCCAAAGGTTTGTCTTTCTCTCAATATATTCCTTAGATCTACACAGCTCTGCCAAAAAGCACAGGCAGCTTGCAGACCTGACTTTTACAGGTATTTATTGCAGTTAAAGAAGACCTAAAATGCTGAAGCCATGCTCACACAAGTCAAGAAGAGGGCTAATAAATTGTCCCAGTATTGCCCAAGGGGTCCCAAGGGGTATTTTACACATTACTGACAATGACTTATTCTGCACTGTTTCTCTATAACACGCATGATGGTGAGCATCACACAAGTAACATCATCACAATCTCAAACAGTAGATATAGATCTATAGGGCTGTAGACATTGGAAGTTATAAAAAGGTGTTGTCAACTTTTCCAGGTCCTTCTGTTCTTCTAGGTCTCTGTGGTGGGTGCTCTGAGACTATAATATGACTTCCCAAAGGCTACAGGATGAGCAAAAGTGGTATGAACAAACCCAGGTATCTTCACCCTCTGAGGACTCTCATCTCAATTTATTGGAGGCTTGATATCAGTTCTGTTTTCATATGACTAATCTAACCCAGATTTCTTGTAAGAGGAGGGCTAAGTCTCTGTTTGAGCAAAGCAATGCAAATGGTCAGTGCCAATTCTGACCTCCCTGGGGCCCTAAGCAAAATGACATGGCACATTAAAAATGAGAAGCAGGGGGCGCTGATGACAGTGACATGTCACATTAAAGAAAGTTGAGAAGCGGGGGGAGGGGGTGTTCTGCTGTCGGAAATGACATCTTACATTAAATTGAGAAGCAGGGGGTGCTGACTTCTTACCTCTTCTCCCATGCAGCCAGCGAGTTGAGAAGCAGGGTGAGGGGGCAAAATGACGTATCACCAGGCGGGGCCTCTAGTAATTTGGGGGGCCCTTCGCAGATTTGCGGGGCCCTAAGCGCCTTGCATAGTGAGCCTATAGGGCGGATTGGCCTTGCAAATGGTAAACTCCTGGCTCTCTTGGTAGCTGAACAGTAAGTGTGAACCTATATGCCTTATATTAACCGGTTAAAAAACGGCTCACGCCGATATACGTCGGCAGAATGGCATGGGTGCGCAAAGCCACCTACCCGTACGTCGCTTGCCCCCACCGTGCCCACGGTGATCGGATTAATTGCAGAACTGATCAGTCTTCAGATCGAGGCCAATGATTTCTGGCCTGGACCTGCTGATCGGTTCTGACCAATGAACTGCCTCCTCTGTGTGACTTTTTAGTCACTTGTTTGATTATAGAATTGGTGCATGTAGCACTGTGCGATCTAATTGCTGGGCCTTACCCCTGCGGCTTGTAGAGTCCCAACTTAGACTAGGGGAGAGAGCCTGCTTGAGAAGTAATAATTTGCTCGCAGTGAAGTGGAGGCATAATCGGAATGTTTTTATTCTGTCCTCCCTTCACACAGATATGACAGTCTAAATTCCAACGGTGACTAGTGTTGTGGAGAAACCCCTCAGTCAATAAATACAATCTCAATATGGGAGGGGTGGATCAGTTGATGGCGCCATACTTAATTGCCCGTAAGGCCAGACACTGGTACAAAAAAGTGTCTGTATACTTATTCAAATTGGCTCTGCTGGATGCTTATGTGCTATGCTGTGGTCCAACTTCCCAACCCAAATGCAGTGAGCCGGCTGCATGAGAGGCATTTTCCGTATGTCCTCCCTGTTAATGGTCATTTGGGGGGGGGGGGGGGTTGTACTGCCCTGCCATTATAGCACCTCAAGAAATGAGATATGCAGTCATAAACTAAAAGCTGCATAAATTCCAGAAAATTAACCCTAGTTTGTAGACGCTATAACTTTTGCGCAAACCAATAAATGTACGGTTATTAAATAATTCTTTCCCGAGACATGGGGCTGAATGCATTTTGGCCTAAATTTATGACTAACATTGGGCTAGATTCAGATAGGTGAGCGGATCTTTTGATCCGCGTAACCTATCTGATTTACGTTACGCCGCCGCAAGTTTTTGAGGCAAGTGCTTTATTCAGAAAGCACTTGCCTGTAAACTTGCGGCGGCGTATCGTAAATCCCCCGGTGGAATTCAAATTCCGCGGCTAGGGGGCATGTCAAATTTAAATCAGGCGCGTCCCTGCGCCGAACGAACTGCGCATGCGCCGTCTGTAAAATTTCCCAGCGTGCATTGCTCTAAATGACGTCGCTAGGACGTCATTGGTTTCGACGTGAGCGTAAATTACGTCCATCCGTATTCGCAAACGGCTTACGCAAACAACGTAAAAAATTCAAAACTTATTGTATTTTTTTATAACAAAAAGCAGAAAATATTATTTTTTTCAATTCTTTTTATCTTTTTTTTTATTATATCTCAAAAAATAAAAACCCCAGAGGTGGTCAAATAGCCCCAAAATAAAGCCCTATTTATTGGAAAAAAAATTGCCCTATGGCCAGTCCAGGCCTGTATATGAGTCTTCTTTGGAAACCAAAACTTTACCTAACTCCATGTTGGAAGTGATTTTGCTGCCAAGATTTGGAAAGCACCCCACTGAATGCTCTTCCTATAAGATAATTACCCTATTGAACATGGATCCTAAAAAAAACTTTACAAAAATACTTGCAGTCAGGCTTTCCTCAGTTTTTCAGTAATCTACGCTTTAAAGAATATTGACCAAATCGGTTTTACGTCCCAAAAATCCATTGATACTAACCTTTATAGACTTTTCCCTCAATTATGGGCTACCATAGCAATTTTGGTACAATGGTGGTGGTATCGTTAGGTATCGAGAAAGCCTTAAGTTGATTGGGGGGTATATGAGTGCAGAATTATGCCATCTAGGTTTTGAGCCTAAATTCTTGAGATTAATTTCTCTGCTTTATAGACACACTAAGGCAGCTCTAAAAATTGGCATGCCGTCTTCCCATACTTTCAAATAGATAGGCTGTCCCTTGCCATTGGCTATAGCTCTATACTTGTCAGCTGAGATGGGGCCTAGGAGGTAGGGGGTTTCCGGGAGTGTCTAGATTTATATGCAGACTTCCCTATGAGATGTTTTTGGGATCCTAGGTAAGTTTAAAATATACTTAGGGTTTAAGGTAACATTGCCAAATCCAACATTCCCCTCATAGATGCTGAGTCTTGGGTGAAGGATAATTCTGATCTTCGGCCACAATTTGTATCCTTTTTAACCTAGCTAGGTGGTCAAATTTCTGATATAGTCTTGGATTATTTGACTTTGGATTATTTGACTTTGAACAGTCTCCCCCTACTCACCACTGTGAAATGTAAAATTGAGACATGGAAATATCTACCTTCATCTCTAATATGCAAGGTCAATCTTTTATAAATGAAAATCTTACCAATCTTTCTCTACTTTATAAGAAATTCACTGTTGTGGGTCCTCTGCTTATAATTTAGGAAAGTAAATGGGCTATTTAGCTCCTTTTTGTGGCCTTCATCCCACCAAAGAATTGGGATCTGAGTGCTTAAGCAACCATGGGGCCAAGGGGGCCTGGGCTAACATAACCTACACAAATATTATTTGGCTGGTCAGAAGGTCTTTGAACCAGAGATGGTTGTTTATTATGGTGATGCAATAATGCGGTCATAGAGGCTGCCTTTATGAAGGTCATATGAAGGCTTACATTTTTTGTCCATTGGGGACCTCAGGCAGCTTATTTTGCAACAAAACATTCCAATTTTATTTTTAGATGTTTTGAAAAAGTTCAGGTACTTTTAAATCTATGATCCAGGGAAAAGAATACCTGCTTCTGCCAGTATGTATATATATATATATATATTTAAATTAATTGTTTGAATGCTTAAAATTCATGTTTAAAGTAGTATGTTTGGCAACAGATAACTCTCCCATGTTTGGCAGAGTAGCAGCTTCAAATGATAGAGGCCTCTCTTTCAATTAAAGAGATTCAGACTGCTATTTCCCTTCTGAAAAATACCTGGCATAGATGCCCTACCTGTTGAATTGTATCCAAGCTATTGGATACCCTAGTCCCACATCTTGTGAAACTGTAAAATGCAATATTTGGCATGCACACCCTGCTAAGTTTCATGAAAGAGGCACTTGCAATATTAATCCATAAATCTAGGAATCCTACTAACCAATCTTTCTTTTACAGGAAGATGTAAAGATGCTAGCAAAAATGTTGTCTCTTGGACTTACTAAAGTTATCACCTTATCAATACACCTGGATCAAACAGGCTGCATCCCAACCAAAAACACTACAACTAGGACTAAAACCCCTTTGTTGTTCATTGGTTATTCGTTTTCTGGTACAAGAAGGAAAGAAAAAGAAACAATGTACATATACAAATATTTTGCCATATACAATAAATAATATTTTTGCAAGATCTATAATAGGACAAACTCTTTCTTTCAGTGACATTGCAAAGGTCGTGAAGAAATTATTTATAGGTTGTACAGGTAATACTATTACTTACTTTTGATTGCAGTTATTCAGTGGCGGCTGGTGCTCAAATTTTTTGGGGAGGCCGCAAACGAAAAAAAAAAAAAATTGCAGCCTCACTGTGCCCATCAAATGCAGCCACTGTGCCCATCAAATGCAGCCACTGTGCCATCAATTGTCACCACTGTGCCATGCCATCAAACGCAGCCACTGTGCCATGCCATTAAACGCAGCCACTGTGCCATCAATTGTCACCACTGTGCCATGCCATCAAACACAGTCACTGTGTCATGCCATCAAACACAGCCACTGTGCCATCAATTGTCACCACAGTGCCATGCCATCAAACGCAGCCACTGTGCCCATCAATTGTCTCCACTATGCCAATTGTCGCCACTGTGTCCTTTAATTGTCAACACTGTGCCCTTTAATTGTCGCCACTGTGCCAATTGATGCCACTGTGCCCTTTAATTGTCTCCACTGTGTCCATTGTCGCCAGTGTGCCCATTGATGCCACTGTGCCCATTGTCGCCACTGTGCCCTGTAAAATGCCCCTCCCCCGCCCGGCACTTACCTTTCTGGGGGTCAGCCATCCTCCTTCCACGTCCCTTGATGTCTTCTCCCGCCCTCGAAGACGCTTCAGCCAATCAGGTTACCGGTAACCAGAACCGGTGAACCTGAGACGCCTGTCAGTCTTATCCAAGGAACGCACCGCCGGTCCATCCCTTAGATAAGCATTCGGAAGCTGACTACACTTCCACACAACCAACCAGCTGCCATTATTTAGGTGGCCGGCGCTCACCATCCGGCCATATGAATAGTCAGCGGCAGCAATGCAATGCATGAATCTATGTATTTCAGTGGCGGTGCAAGAGCCAGAGGGCTCTGGTGCCCTCTATGGACAAACCACCACTGCAGTTATTGTTTAGTGATATTTTCATTTTGCCCGGTATAAGAATATATTTGGTTGAACAGAATTTGTGACACACAATACAGTGGTAAAGAAGAAGAAGAATGATCAAGAAATACTTTTAGAGTAGTCAAGTTTAGGAAAGGAGGTAGGTAGAGAAAAGGGAAATCTGGTTATAATAATATTACTAATATTAGTGTACAAACAAATGATTAATTACACCATAGCGCATACCACTACATGTGAATAGTGTAAAAATTGCTTAAAATTTACATTATATATTAACAAATCCAAAAAATTAGAATAAACAAAATTGGAATGAACAATGTGCAGAATTTAGTGCGTGTAACAGACAGTCCTTAAGGTAACATAAATCTTCACAATAAGTCCATCAAACTGATTACATCTTCGCCATGTGAATAGTGACAAACTTAATGCACCATATGTTCCACCACCAACATGATTCAGTGACACTGACTCCCTATGGGATTGCACTCACCAGATCCTATTACCTTGTATTCTCATAAAAAGGCAAAAGTGCTTAAATGTTAATCAGCCAACACCCTCTGGTGGACGAATCTCCTCACAACGCATATGTATGCAAGAGAAGATGGAAGGCTCCAATAGTGCATTACTCCAATAAAATGTTGTTTATTAAAAATGATGCCACTCACATTTAAAACGATTGAATTCAGCATGTATCACACAAATGCATTAGACAGGTAATCGAGAGCTGTGGTCTCACCACCTCCACGCTAGTTTCATCCTCTGCCCAAGGTTCGTCTGTCCTAGCTCCCAGAGTCACAATCTCAGCCGAGCACCATGTGGCCACACCCCGTCTAGTGGCCGAATGGTGTGGTGTCTCGGTTTATCTAGTGCAAGTCTAAACACCTAGGCCCAGATTCACATACATCGGCGCATATTTATGCGGGCGTAGTGTATGTAATATACGCTACACCGACGCAGCGCAGAGAGGCAAGCACAGTATTCAGGAAGCCAGTGCTCCCACACTCTCTCAAATCTACGCTGGGTTTCCTCGGCGTAAGCCAGCATAGGTGGAAGTGGGCGTGAGCCATGCTAATGAGGCGTGACCCCATGCAAATGATGGGCCAAGCGCCATAGAAGTACTTAAATCGAAAGGCGCATGTGCCGTCCCATGGACGCATCCCAGTGCGCATGCGCAGAATCACGTCGGAACTACTCCCTAAGATACAATGGATCACTGCCTACGATGTGAACGTAACCTACGCCCAGCCCTATTCATGTACTACGTAAACAACGTCAAATACGATGGCTCTGTTCCCTGATCCATACCTTTGCATGAGTTGCGCCTCCTATATGGGGAATAACTTTACGCCGGACGTACGACTTACGCAAACCGTGTATATTATGCGCCGGGCACAACTACATTCATGAATTGGCGTATCTCCCTCATTTGCATATGTCCATAGAAAATCAATGGGAGCGGAAAATGCGCCCAGCGTAAATATGCGCCCATGATACGACGGCGTAGGCAAGTTACGCCGGTCGTAGGAAGCCTATTTTTAGGCGTATCTCAGATTGTGGGTACGGCGCACAGATACGACGGTGCATAGGTAGACTTACGCGGCATATCTCGAGATACGTCGGCATAAGTGCTTTGTGAATCCGGGCCCTACTCTCCACAAACTGCTCCTGAGTCTCCAATAGCATAAAAACTGAGCTTCAGCATTTGTCCACCTGGGCTATTAACCCTTCCTAAGATGGATTGACTTATCCTACTATGCTAATAACCATTTATATCCAATAATGCACATCATTCACTTTGTTACTTCACTCTTATGGCGGTATTGGAGCTAACAGCTACTTTATAAATAGAGCTATTAATATGGCATTTGTCAACCTGGGCATGTATAAACAGACTAGCTAATCCAACTGTGCAGTTAACTGTTCATATACAAAAATGTGCATCTATCAATTTACTCATTCTAATATCATGAGTGAATGGTATTATAGTTAGTACATACAAGTGAAGGAAAAAGGTATTTGATCCCCTGCTTATTTTGTACATTTGCCCAATGACAAAAAAAATGATCAGTCTATAACTTTATTTGGTAGCTTTATTTTAACAGTGAGAGACAGAATAACAACAAAAATATCAAGAATCTCCATCTTGTAAGCCAGCATTCATATTTATGTCATATTAGCAGAATGGATTTAACTTATATTCTGCTTTAAATGTTGAAATGCTTTTCCCATGTTTTGTATCTTTTAACCTGCAAGCTATCTTGTTGTTCTAGTTTGGAGAGACAAGTTTCTTTCATTGAAACACTCCTTATCAATCTTCTGTGTTATATTTCGCTCCAATGTTTTGAGAACATCTCATGAGATTGTCTGGATATATCCTTGTTTAATGATACTGACATATTAACACTTACAACTACTGTGTGACCAGAATTTTGCCTTGTAATGCTTGTAATATCTTATATAAGCCATGAAAAATATACTACTTGTTAGACCACTCTGAAACTGAGGCCCCGTACACACGAGGAGACATGTCCCATGAAATCGGTCCGCGGACCGTTTTCATCGGACATGTCTCCTGGGATATTTTGGTCTGATGTGTGTACACACCATCAGACCAAAATCCCCGCGGACAGAGAACGCGGTGACGTGGCGGTGACGGTGACGCTGCGACGTGCGCAAACCAGGAAGTTCAATGCTTCCACGCATGCGTCGAATCAATTCCACGCATGCGCGGGATTTCGGTGTGCTGGTTAGACGTAATAACCAGCGGACATGTCCGATTAGGTGTACTAACCATCGGACATGTCCGACGGACATGTTTCCAGCGGACAAGTTTCTAAGCATGCTTAGAAACTTTTGTCCGCTGGAAAACGGTCCGCTGGAAAATGTTCAGCGGACATGTTCGACCGTGTGTACGGGGCCTAAGCGTGTGCGTGCATTATTGGTCAAGGAGGGGTCTCCGGTACCGTTCTGAGATCGAAGGAACAACTGGGTCATATCTTGGTCTATCTGAACCCCACCCCAACAATTTTGGCGTAGTCGTGCAAGGATCATCGGCATTTGTCCGGTAGGTGTTACATTTTTTTTTTACCTCGCCGTGACATATGTTCATGATCATCTTTATTTAAAATCTGTGTGGGGGAAGTATAGACTTGTTAAGTGTTTAAGCAACATGAACAATAGGCTTTGGGAAAGTCCAATAGTCCTAGGTGGAATTTATACAGTGCTTTGGAAGCACATGAAGCGTTTCGGAAATGCACATATACAGTGCTTTGTAAGCACATAAAGCGTTTTGGAAACGCATATATATAGTGTTTTGGAAACACATAAAGTGTTTTGGAAACGCAAATATATAGTGCTTTGGAAGCACCCACAAAGTGTTTTGGAAACACATAAAGCGTTTTGGAAACAAATATAGATAGATCCTAGACGTATCTCATAGTCCTGGGTGGCTATTAAGGAAAATTTTTATTTAAAGGTGCTTTTGAGAAACCTAATTAAGACAGTACTGTATTTTAAAACGAACTGTTCTGAGAAACAGTAGTAGGTACAAACTGACCGACAGGTTAAGCTCGTAACTGAAAATATATTTTCCTTCATTCTCTGTTGCATGAAGTGATTAAGATAATATAAATGTCCTGGTTGTGCACTGGATTTTTTGTTTTATTATAGAAACTGCAGGGAATACTTGGTGAGTACTGTGGGCCAGATCCACAGCCAGCGCCGCAAATTAAGTTACTCAAAACCTATGTCATTTAAGTTACGGCGCCCTAATTTGGTGTCGTAAGTGCCGTATCCACAGCGCATTTGCGCACAAAATTGCGCAAGCGTAACTTAAATCCCGAGGCGTAAGGCGGGGTTATTGCAAGTGGGAAGGAAGTGGGCGTGCTTCATTGTAATGAGCCGTGACCCCATGCAAATGAAGGCCCGGCCGTACTGCGCATGCACGCACTAATTGCTTCTCACTGGGCATGTGCAGAACTTGGCTTGGTGCAATCAGTGAGATAGGTAAAAGGCCAAGCGTACTTAGTTTGAGGATCGCCCTGTGTATAAAAAGCCCCACACAAACACACTTCCCTTGCAAAAGTATTTCCCTATGTTACCCTTCCTAGAGCAAGTTGCTTCTGCTCTGAACGTTTGTCGGTGAGTTGTGTGTGATAGAGAAGTTTTGGAGGAGTATTAGATAGTAGTTGGTGTTTGTTTCTGCTAAGTGTATTTTCTGTTTGTTTTTTTCTGAGTGTATTTTTTTTTTTTTTCTGATTGTATTTTGTGTTTGTTTTTTGCTGATTGTATTTTGTGTTTGTTTTTTGCGTGTTTGTTTTTGAATTTGTAGTAGCTGTCTGCTTGTGTGTTTTGCTTTTTGTGTGTTTCTTCTGTGAGTTTTTTTGTTTGCTTGTTGTGTGTGTATTTGTGTTTGTTTGTCCTGTGAGTTTCTTCTTGTTGCTGAGTGGTGTCTGTGATGGCACCCAAGCGCAGGAAGCTCAATTTTAATCAGGTAGAGAAGCAAATTCTTGCTCGGGCCATCGTCCAATATGGCCGATATTTACATGGCCCTGATAGCCGGAACACCTCCCCGGCCCAAAGGAAGGCGATTCTAAAGAAGGACGAGGACCCCCGCTGGCATCCAAAAAAAGATCAACGATCTAAAGAGCGTGGCCTGTAATAAGGTGGCAAAGATCACTGCCCATATCACGGGCACTGGAGGAGGGGGACCCTGCCCCATCCGTCTGAGTGAGGAGGAATGGGCAGTGGCACGGTGTTTCCAGCCAGAGCAGGTGGTGGGCCTGCGTGGATATCAGTCAGGTGTTCCTGTGAGGCCAGGTAAGTTTTTGGTTTTTCTATCTGGTGATTAGCATGTGTGGGTGGGGGAAGGGAAGATGTGCCAAGTGTGTGGATCCTCAAACCTGTGATTGTTTTGTGTCCTCCACAGATGACCAGGAGGTTGCTGGGCCATCAGGCCAGGCTGCTGCACCACCCCAAAGACAAGAGGCTGCTGATGAGTCCCAAGAAGGGCAGGATTCCCCAGGGGAGGGGAGTGGACACACCTCCCCTCATGAGGAGGTTGAGGGGTAGGAGGATGAAGGGGAGGAGGATGAGGGGGTGGAGGAAGAAGATCTTGATATTGGCCGGGAAGTCCTTTTGGCCTCGGATATGATGACCCTTGAGGATACCCTTGAGGCTACCCTTGAGGCAACCCTTGAGGCTACCCCTGAGGCTACCCCAGAGCCTACCCCAGAAGCTGGCAGCAGTCAGGCCACCATCAGGGGTAGCCCCTCCCACTCCTCCCCCAACAGGCCGCAACCCACAAGGGTCACTCTCCCCCCTCCTCCCAGGCCACAAGCCTCAGGGGCAGGCAGGATGGCGACCCAGGAGACCAGGTGGGTGGCCGAGCGTCTGCCGGCCAGTCTGCAGAAGGACAATGCCCGGCAGACCCGCCATCTGGGTCAGATAAAAGAGACTCTGACCCAGATGGAGCACAGCCTGGGTGTAATGAAGGAGTCACTCCTTCACTATAAATTACACTATAAAGTGTAAATTTACACATTGAAACTAACAGAAGCGCACAGGGCGTAATCTACGGCGCACACACTTAATTTTGTGGATCGCCCTATCTCCCTCATTTGCATCTTTGCCTATAAAAACAGCGGCGTGTCTAGCGTAACTTGCGCACAGAAAAGCGCTGGTGTAATTATTTTAGGTAGGACGGAAAAACATGATTTTAAGGCGTATCTCGTTTTGAGGATCAGGCGCAAAGATACGCTCCGTGTAAATTTTAATTACGAGTTAATCTCGAGTTAAGTCGGCGCATCTGCTTTGTGGATCTGGCCCTGTATTCCTAGTGGTTAGTCAATGGGTAGAGGTAATATAGGATCAGTAGAGGTTATTTGTTTAACCACTTGACCACTGGGCACTTAAACCCCCTTCCTAACCAGATCAATTTTCAGCTTTCGGTGCTCTCACAATTTGAATGACAATTACTCATACAACATTGTACCCATATGATTTTTTTTCCTTTTTTTCACCAAAATAGAGCTTTCTTTTGGTGGTATTTTATCACCTCTGGGTTTTTTATTTTTTGCGCTATAAAAGAAAAAAGACTGAAAATTCTGTAAAAATAAATACATTTGTCTTGTTTCTGTCATATTAGCAGGTTATTTCTCACACACAGCATATGCATACCACAAATTACACCCCAAAACACATTCTGCTATTCCTTCTGAGTATGGCGATACCACATGTGTGAGACTTTTACACAGCGTGGCCACATACAGAGGCCCAACATGCAGGGAGCACCATCAGGCGTTCTGGAGCACCCAGGCCAATTCTGACATTTCTCTCCTACATGTAAAAATCATCATTTATTTTCTAGAAAATTACATAGAACCCCCAAACATTATATATGCTTTTTTTTAGCAAAGACACTAGAGAATACAATGGCGGTCATTTATCTTGCACGGTATTTGCGCAGCAAATTTTCTAACACATTTAAAAAAAAAAAGTTTTGTGCTTAAAAAAAAAAACACAAACAGTAAAGTTAGCCCAATGTTTTTGCATAATGTGAAAGATGAAGTTCCCCCGAGTAGATACCTAACATGTCACCCTTCAAAATTGCACACGCTCGTGGAATGGCGCCAAACTTTGCTACTTAAAAATCCCCATAGGCGACGCTTTAAATATTTTTTACTAGTTACATGTTTTGAGTTACGGAGGAGGTCTAGGGCCAAAATTATTGCTCTCGCTCTAATGTTCGCAGCGATACCTCACATGTGTAGCTTGAACACCGTTTTCATATGTCGGCGGGAATTCCGTATGCGTTCGCTTCTGCATGCGAGCACACGGGGACAGGGGCATTTAAAAAATAAAATAAAACATTTTATTGTTCATTTTACTTTATTTATTTTAGTTTGACACTTTTTTTCCCCAAAAATAAATTTTTTGATCACTTTTATTCCTATTACAAGGAATGTAAACATCCCTTGTAATAGAAATATAGCATGACAGGTCCTCTTTACAGTGAGATGTGGGGTCAATAAGACCCCACATCTCACCTCTATGCTGGGAAGCCTGAAATAAAAAAATAAAAAAATAATCCTGGCTTTGATTGTAGTGGTGAGTGGGTAGAAGCACCGGAGGGTATATTGCAGAGTATTGGCAGGGTATTGCGGAGTATTGCAGGGTATTGCAGAGTATTGCAGGGTATTGCGGAGTATTGCAGAGTATTGCGGAGTATTACAGAGTATTGCGGGGTACTGCGGAATATTGCGGGGTAGTGCAGAGTATTGGGGAGTATTGGCAGGGGGTATTGCAGAGTATTGGCAGGGGGTATTGCAGAGTATTGGCAGGGGGTATTGCAGAGCATTGGCAGGGATGGCTAAGCACGGAGGGATGGATGGCTGGATCTGTGACTGCAATTGTCACAGATCCAGCCCACAGCACTGCTGCTGCCTCCGCTCTCTCCCCTCTCCTCTCACGGTACCGATCGGTACAGAGAGGGGAGGAAGGAACTGGCATCAGCACATGACGCCGTTTTTTTTACAAGTGATCATCCCGTCATTGGACGGAGCGATCACGTGGTAAACGGACGCTATCAGGTCACGGATGATTCCGGGAGCGCGCCCCAGGGGGCACGCTGTCACGATCACTATCGTGCCAAACAGACAGCGAGGCGTGGTCACGCCCCAAGTGGCTCTGGGTGGGATTGAACCCAGGACTTCTCCTTCACTGCTCCAGATCTTTGCCTCTGAGCCACTTCTCAAGTTCATATTCTGCTTGCTGTCCATCAAAGCCTGGTTCTGAACTATGTGCTGATTGCCTTTGAATCTCCCTGCAATCTGCACCTGTTTATCCTGGTCCAGCTGAGGCAGGTTTCCTAATCAACCAGGGTATAAAGCCCTGCCTCACTATGAGGCAGGTGTCAGTTCATTGTACTCTGCTTGTCCTGTCTGTGCCAACGGTTCCTGTGTTCCTGTGATTGTCTTCAGCTACAAGACTGACCCGGCTTCTGACCCTTTGGCTTACGTACCCTGGATTGCTGCTGTCTCCTGCCCTCTGACCCCGGCTTGTACTTTTGGACTTTCCCTGTCTTCTCCATCCCTTGACCCACGGCTTGTGCCCCGGACTTGTCTTTGGTTCCTGTCTGCAAATCCTGAACTTTCTGTCAGTACTTACCTGACTCTCTCTGGAATCCTGGGCCACGGCTATACTATCCTGGGCTAATCTCTATCTAGCCCCCGTGCACAGACTCACAGCCCAGGTAGTGTCTTACCTGTATTACCTTGGGCTGTGTGTACCTGCAAGGGTGAGCTTACAAATATGCAAAATGGACTCCACACAAGGTAAGCCCTTACATAATGAACTGACCCATAACATGGAGTCCGCAGAGTTGTATAAAATGCTCACCTCCCTGGCTCTGCAAGTCTCCAGCCTGGGCCATACCTTTCTGGAAATACAGCAAGAAATTCAATTACTTAAAGGGACAGCACGCCCAGCCCCGGAACCAGCATGTCCTGAGCCGTTTGTTGTTATGCCAGAGAAATTTGATGGTAGCCGTGCATCCTTCTTGTGTTTTAAAATGGATTGTGAGCTGTTGTTTACTCTTAAACCTAAGACCTATGCCACGGACTATGTTAAGGTTCGCGCTTCAATCAACCTGCTCACAGGGCAAATCAAATCACGGGCTCATCAGTTGTTACAGGAAAAGAGTCCAGTCTTGGACACCTGGGAAACTTTCATGTTTGCTCTGGACTCTAACTTTTCTGTTTCCAAGAGAACCAGTGTTCCCAAGTCCACTCTCAGTTCACGTGGCCTAAGAGTATCCAGGGACAGGAATTCCCAGTACAGATATGACACCAAGCCAGCCCAGCATGTGCCAAGGTATGAAGCTCTGTATGTCCCCAGCCATGAAGCTCCAACACCACATAGCCTTGACGCTCCTGTGGATGCACACACGCCTACCTTGGAGGATGAGGAACCCATGCAGATCGGGGCCATCCGGTCCAGCCTATCTAAGGTAGAAAGAGAGCGGAGGAGAGGCTATGGACTTTGTTTTTATTGTGGTGTTAGCGGGCACCTTATATCTCTCTGCCCAACTCGCCCACCTCGGCCAAGGGTTCTTCAGGTGGGTACTATTGGGAGTTTTTTCTATACCTCAGAATCTGTACCTACCTTCCCAGTTGAAGTTCCGGCTCCTGTGTCCCCAGTTCCTGTGTCTCCAGTTCCAGTTCCTGTGTCCCCAGTTCCTGTGTCTCCAGTTCCAGTTCCTGTGTCCCCAGTTCCTGTGGTTCCAGTTCCTGTGTCCCCAGTTCCTGTGGTTCCAGTTCCTGTGGTTCCAGTTCCTGTGGTTCCAGTTCCTGTGTCCCCAGTTCCTGTGGTTCCAGTTCCTGTGTCTCCAGTTCCAGTTCCTGTGTCCCCAGTTCCTGTGTCTCCAGTTCCAGTTCCTGTGTCTCCAGTTCCAGTTCCTGTGTCTCCAGTTCCTGTGTCTCCAGTTCCAGTTCCTGTGTCTCCAGTTCCTGTCTCCAGTTCCAGTTCCTGTGTCTCCAGTTCCTGTGTCTCCAGTTGAAGTTCCTGTGTTTCCAGTTCCTGTGTTTCCAGTTCCTGTGTCTCCAGTTCCTGTGTCTCCAGTTCCTGTGTCTTCAGTTCCTGTGTCCCCAGTTCCAGTTCCTGTGTCCCCAGTTGAAGTTCCAGATCATGTCCCCCCAAGTGAAGTTCTTCCACCTGACTGCACATATGCCTCGAATGGTACTATGGTCCGTAAGCAGGATCTAGCAGTGTTTGAACAAGCTTTACAAGCAGTGAGTGCACCCCCTACCAGAACTTCAAAAGCAACGAAGTCCAAAAAGAAAAGAAAAAGTCTTCGGACTCTGTCGTTGGTGCTTTGTTTCCCCATGGTTTGGACGAGAACTGTTTGTATGGCATGGATGCCTATGGCAACATATCTCTCCTGTCGGACGATGTGTTTGACTACTCTAGTGAAGAGGGTGGTTTGGACTTTACAGACTGTGTCTATGAGGAAGCTCCTTCCAACGCCCGGAGGGCGTCTTTAAGGGGGGGGAACTGTCACGATCGCTATCGTGCCAAACAGACAGCGAGGCGTGGTCACGCCCCAAGTGGCTCTGGGTGGGATTGAACCCAGGACTTCTCCTTCACTGCTCCAGATCTTTGCCTCTGAGCCACTTCTCAAGTTCATATTCTGCTTGCTGTCCATCAAAGCCTGGTTCTGAACTATGTGCTGATTGCCTGTCTTTGAATCTCCCTGCAATCTGCACCTGTTTATCCTGGTCCAGCTGAGGCAGGTTTCCTAATCAACCAGGGTATAAAGCCCTGCCTCACTATGAGGCAGGTGTCAGTTCATTGTACTCTGCTTGTCCTGTCTGTGCCAACGGTTCCTGTGTTCCTGTGATTGTCTTCAGCTACAAGACTGACCCGGCTTCTGACCCTTTGGCTTACGTACCCTGGATTGCTGCTGTCTCCTGCCCTCTGACCCCGGCTTGTACTTTTGGACTTTCCCTGTCTTCTCCATCCCTTGACCCACGGCTTGTGCCCCGGACTTGTCTTTGGTTCCTGTCTGCAAATCCTGAACTTTCCGTCAGTACTTACCTGACTCTCTCTGGAATCCTGGGCCACGGCTATACTATCCTGGGCTAATCTCTATCTAGCCCCCGTGCACAGACTCACAGCCCAGGTAGTGTCTTACCTGTATTACCTTGGGCTGTGTGTACCTGCAAAGGTGAGCTTACAAATATGCAAAATGGACTCCACACAAGGTAAGCCCTTACACGCGCAGGAGCAAGATTCTGGGAGGATGTCCATAGACTATGGCGCGGTCGTCAAGAGGTTAAGGAAGTAAAAACCTTCCTCCCACAACCATAGCCTGCAGATAGAAAGCAGGGGAAACTGGGCACTGTTCAAAAATGTATGGACTCATGAGGCGGATCTGAGCATTTTTAAATGATAAATGACCGATCCGTTTTATGCAAGATCTGTCATTTTTGTTAGACCTCAACAGTTTAACTGTTCTAAGAAGTAGTAGTAAAAACTCTGGGTGAGGGAGAAGAACTCAGACCTCTGTCGCTGTCCTTCCTGTCGCATGACAAATATTAAATAATCTGTATGGAGTTGTCTAGAAGCCGAGGGTGATATTGATTTGAAGTGAATTAAGTAATTATGATTTGTGATTATGTGAAGGTACAGGAAAATCCTGTACCTCTATGACCCAAGGTGTTCTATAAGTTAACGTGAAAACGTACAAATGCTGACAGTAAGGCCCCGTACACATGACCGAACATGTCTGCTGAAACTGGTCCGCGGACAGGTTTCCAGCGGACATTTGTCCAGCCGACCGTTTTCCAGCGGACAAATGTTTCTTAGCATGCTAAGAAACATATCCGCTGGAAGCCTGTCCGTCGGACATGTTCGGTCGTCTGTACAGACTCACCGTACATGTCCGCTCGGCCGCCATCCCTCACATGCGTCGAAGTGATTCAGCGCATGCGTGGAAGCATTGACCTTCCAGGGCCGCGCACGTCACTGCGTAATCGTCGCGGCCACGTCTCCGCGTATCGTGTACGCGCGGATTTCTGTCTGATGGTGTGTACAACCATCAGACAGAAATCTCCAGGCGGACATGTCCGCTGAAAACAGTCCGGCGGACCAATTTCAGCGGACAGTCCGTCCGTGTGTATGAGGCCTAAGGGTCAATGGACATCCCGGACCAAAAAGACGTGAAACTCACTTTGTACAGAAGAGTGACCACGATGACGAAACAATTATTCTCATTAATTCTGTTATCAGTGGCAAGTAATTAGTCAGTTTCTGGAGTCCATTGGCTAATACAAAAAATAATGCATCTCCTGTCAATTTTTCTAACACATAGTGTGAGTGAAGAGGAGCTCCTCCACAGAAGCCCCCACCCTCGGGGGTTCTCTGTGAGGAAATCGCCCCTCCTTTCGCACTTGTGACAAAAAGAAGTGTACATTTGTGATTCCTCTGGGAGCGAATGAGGAAAATATTATATGGGTTGGTTTAGCATGCCAGAATATTAAAGGAACTTGTGCACCTATTGTTTATATTGCTAGATAAACATTATGGGCTAGATTCAGCAACGATTTACACTGGCGTATCCATAGATATACCGCGTAAATTTAAAGCTGCGCCGGCGTATCTTCTTTCTGTATTCAGAAAGCAAGATACGCTGACATTAGCCTAAGATACGACTGGCATAAGTCTCTTACGCCGTCGTATCTTAGGGTGCATTCTCACGCTGGCCGCTAGGTGGCGCTTCCGTTGTTTTTGGCGTAGAGTATACAAATTACCTAGTTACACCGATTCACAAACGTACGTGCGCCCGGCGGTAGTTTTTTACGTTGTTTGCGGAAGGCTTTTTCGGAGTAATGTTGCTCTTGCTATTAGGTGGCGCAGCAAATGTTAAGTATGGACTTCGTTCCCGCTTCGAAATTTGATTTTTTTTCGTTTGTGTAAGTCGTTCGCCAATAGGGCTGGACGTAATTTACGTTCACGTCGAAACCAATGACGTCCTTGCGACGTCATTTGAAGCAATGCACACTGGGACATGTACACGGACGGCACATGCGCCATTCGTAAAACACGTCAATCACGTCAGGTCATCACATTAGCATAAAACACACCCCCCCTTCCACATTTGAATTACGCAGGCTTACGCGGCCCCATTAACGCTACGCCGCCGCAACTTACGGAGCAAGTGCTTTGTGAATACTGCACTTGCTCCTGTAAGTTGCGGCGTAGCGTAAATACAATACGCTGTGCCGCCGTAAGAAGGGGCGCAGCTACCTGAATCTAGCCCTATATATGTATGTATATCTTTATGGAAAGAGATGTGTTGGAAATGGCAGAGCACTGACTTCAACACGCTAGGGTCAGAGCAGATGGGAGAAAAGGGATGCCAAGTCCAAACTTCGCCTAGTCCTCAGGTGCAAGCCACAGACCATTAAATCCCCTCTCCCCCATTCCTGACAGAAACAGGACACCCAAGTGAGATAGGGGACAAGGAAAGAGACAGGATGAGCTGAGATCTGACTGTATGTAGGACTCATCAAATATACACCCTATAAAGTCACACTGGGATCAGGGGTGGGGTCCAATAAAAATAGTTGGCAGGATGCCAAATAGGTATATCTCTTAACAGGAAGTTTATTTTGAAAAATAGATTTTTGCACATTAACAGCCATATATTAGGGTATCTCTGTGCAAAATATTGCCATTTGGCCAAAAATTTCGGAGTTTTTATAAACATTGCATCTTAAAGGGACATAACACTTCTGTGTATTAGTGAGCGATTGTAGTGATGCTGATAACACCCTGTTCCGAGGCATAGTCAAAAAATGTATAGTTTATAAATTTCTAGAAGAGGGGATACTGAATATCACCCTACAACACCTCTATAAACCCTGTAAAGAAAGCCAATGGTTTTTACCGCTTTATATAGGACTTGAGGGAAATTAACAGTTTAGTTATATTTAGAGCACCAGTTATACCTGATGTGCCATGCCACAGCCACACCATCCGATGCTACCCACTTCACTTCATAGTGATTGGTTTTGCGAATGCGTTTTAGCATCCTGGTGGACAAGGAGAGGGCATCCCCTTGTGGACGCAGCCCATCTTCTGGAAATATATCCTTCATGGCCGGCGACTAACCTGGTGGATGATATCCTCAGGGTTATGTACCTTTGTCTACGCAATTATGCTCCAGACCACATTGCGAGCCCTACCTGTGAGACCACACTACACATAGATTAGTCCTGCTACAGTATGTAGTTACTCTTTGGAGGCCAGCTGAAAGGACGGATTGAGTTTGCACCCAGAAGGACACTCTGTATTCAGAGTCGTTGGATCCTGTATTCGGGGTTGGTGGATATATTTATATAGAGAGACAGAGGTTTTTTTTTTGTTTCATTTAAAGGGCCAGAAGTTTGTTTTACTTCGGCAGGTAAATCAATCAAGCAATACGTTAGATTGATTGGCTGTTTTCAGCTTTTCAGGTTCTTGCTGAGGTAGCCATCCTAGCATTTGAGACTCACATATGGAAGCAGACCAGGCGGCTAAGGATGCTGCATTACAGCCCCAGACACTTGATGGGTCTTTGCAACTCAAAGATTCCACCTAGTTCTAGCCCAGTATAGCTGGGATAAATAATTCAACTTTAAGGACCCCAGAACGAGAAGAACAAGTGGTCCACAGGGGGCAACTTTGGAATCAATGTGATCTTTTATGTCTGCCAGACATTCTGACCCCTCCACAGCCCTACAGCCTGACACATAGAACATGTCTTCAGTCACAAGCAGTTATGGCTTCCCTAGTAATTGAACATGGGATAGAGACAGGGTTCACCACAGTTGGTTTTATAATATACCACTTCTTGTTTTACCTGTTACCAAAGGTGTTACCAAGGGCTGAACCTCCCTTCCGGAGATATAAAAAGATATATCCGGGTGCCCAAGTAAAGGTATCTGAAAAGTGCTGTGGTTGTAGAACCCAGACTTGGCCTCCTCGTTATTAGTGTTGAGCAGAATATGCCATATTCGATTTCACGATATATCTCGAATATATATTCGAATATTCGTGATATTTTATCGAAATTAATTGATTGCGATTTTTCGCTATTGCGAATGCGAAAATAATTGCGATTTTTTTTAATAACTGCGGTAGGAGCGCTCTGATTGGCTCAGAATATTCGTGATATTTTATCGAAATATCGCAACATGCGAATGCGATATTTATTGCGCAATTTCGAGATATGCTGGAGGAGCGCTCTGATTGGCTCAGAATATTCGTGATATTTTATCGAAATATCGCAACATGCGAATGCGATATTTATTGCGCAATTTCGAGATATGCTGGAGGAGCGCTCTGATTGGCTCAGAATATTCGTGATATTTTATCGAAATATCGCAACATGCGAATGCGATATTTATTGCGCAATTTCGAGAAATGCTGGAGGAGCGCTCTGATTGGCTCACTCTGAAATCGAATATTCGAGATATTTTAACGCAATTTCACAAAATGCGAATGCGAAATTGATTGCAGATATTTCGAAAACTGCTGTAGCAGCACTCTGAAATCGAATATTTATGATATTTTAACCAAAAAACATATTGCGATTGCGATTTTTCGATCGCGCATGCGCAATTGCGCGAACAACACGCGACCATTTCCTGGAGCCTTGCCAGTTTCCAACTTATGATCGCAGCGCAATCACACAGCAACATGGTTGGAAGCAATTTCACTAAGTCTGAGGAAAAGTTGCTGATTTGTGTAAGTATTTTGACCACTGTTTCATCATCTTCAACTGCATTTTAGTCTAGTTTAAAAGTTAGTATATATGATCAGATATTAGTATTTCACAAAAAATGTGTCTCCTGCTTTTACAAAACTACAAGTCCCAGCATGCCTGGACAGCTGCAGACACCCTGGTTGGCAAATGTGTATTTAGGCACTTTTCCTTGTTATTTAGCATAATGAATTTAACATTTTTTTGGACATAGGACGTATGCGAACGTCCTGACTTCAGTGTCCTCAAGGCCCAAGGACGTTCGAATACATATTGCCCTTTAGATGTTGCAGAACTACAACTTCCAGCATGCCTGGGAATGCTGGCACTTCTAGTATTGTAAGTTCTGCAGGCCCCCATTTTTCAGGCCTTTATGCACGGGTCTCTAAACTGTGGCACCCTAGATGCAGCAAAAGTAAAATTCTTAGCATGCACTGACAGACCGTGGCTGATGGGAGTAGTAGTTTTGCAACAGCTGGAGGTGGACTGGTCTTGAAAGGTAACAAACCCGTAGTGTTTTGCAACCATTCTGCCTCCAGCTGGTTTTTTTCTGTTGAAAAGCCTGTGGCGTGCAAAACACAACCCAAAAACTCCACCCGGTGCAAGGAAAAATTTGCACACACCTAAAGAGTGACATCACAAAAAACTGCGACGGTTGCATACGTCAGTGGTCCTCCGAAAAGGTCCCGTCTCTGACCCCCCGGGGCGTTAGGCTCCTGACAGGGAAAAGAGTTAGCAACGCATATCTCCCCTATACGTGTATCCTGTGTTGTTAATAATATATTCATAATTATGCAAATGATAATGGCTGCTATATTTATGTAAAAAAGGTGGCGACCGAAATGGCAGGATATAAAATCTGTCATGTTACCCCTGTCATTGATTAATAAGGCGAGAATGCTTCCAATTGTTGAATAGCATACATTTATGTCATATATCCATAAGGCTGTCAACAAAAGTATTACAATATACTTTGTTCTTCTTGCAGAAGTTCCTGGAAACAGGATACGATGAGCTGCGGAGGCAGCAAGAAAAACAGGGAGTTATAAGCTCCCTGATTGAGGAACTAGGCGCCCAAAACGGCGAAGAACACACTCGCATGGCGATCCTCAAAAAGTGGTCCGACCTGAAGAGGCGCCAGATGAACCGGGTCAGGCGTATCCGGAATAAATATCATCCTGGTAAGTTATTGGTCACAGTTATGTTTTTTTTTTCCCCTAAAGTGTATTTTGTGCGTGTACTCGAGAGAGGAGCCGGACTGCAGGAGTTGGGAGTAGGCAGGCCTCCCCCAGAGGTAATCTGCCACCTTTCTCCATGCCCCGGGTGGCAATGGCGGGTGTGAGGGGGTCCTCCCACACAGACCGTCCTACCTGCTCCGCTTCGAAGCCCAACGGGGCAGAGGGACTCCCTATAAGGGAGTGAGAGGATTTGCCCGCTCAACCAGCCCCGTTAGTCCTTCGCCTCTCTTTTTAGAGACCGCATGGTCAGAGTGCGTGCATGTTAACCCAATTGCGAGTGCGTGTGTAAGTGTGGTGGTTTTTGTGGGAGGGAGGTGGGCATACTAAGCGCAGGCTTACCTCGCATAGCACACCCACCGGGGGCCGAGCTGAGACCACCAAACTCAATTCACATGTAGCCGAGAGCGGGATCCGAACCCCTAGCTGCAGAGGTGAATGGCTTGTCAGCGCAGTGGCAATCGCGTTGAGCCAGCCCGGGTCCCTTGGGGACAGTTATGTAAGGTCATATGTAATTAATGTAAGGTCAGATGTTGTTAACCAAGACGCCATGTTGTTGTAACATATATCACCACCAGCCAAGGTATTCATAGTACTGTTGGAAAAAAACATGGGACAGCAGACAGGAACACAGAAGTTATGTGGGAACATACTTTTCCCATTGCTTTGCATGGGACTTTAAACAAAAAGCCCGACCCTCACCAATGGGGTAAGTTAAGGGATAAATTAACGATCCTATACTTTAAGTGGACGTATAGATAACATGTGACCAAGTGTTATCGAAATATCTACAGCTGTTATGAAGTAACATGTATTTCCCATAGAGTTGAATGGGACTTTAAAGAAAAACCCTGACCAAGGCAAATGGGGGTGGGTAAGGGTTAAACCACCTATCCTATGTTTGTGGCTGACATATAAGTAACCTGTGTGCCAAGTTTCATGTAAATATCTTTAGCCGTTTTGACGTGATGGTGGAACATACATACATACATACATGCATGCACACACACGTTGAGTTTTATATATATAGATTCCCACTAAATTCCTGTGTTAGGCGTGGGGTTGTTATAGTAATCCCGTGTACTCCATCAAGCCCTTTTTTTAACATGAGATCGTCTGAACAAAACAAAGGAGACAAAAACAGCTCATTTTACCATGGTGGCAGCCCAGCTCACGCTCAGTCCCCTGTAGTGCCCACAAGACCCTTTAATATAACATTGTCCCATTGGTTAACTGTCTATATAAATTAATTTTGTATTCATATACAATACAGCAGAGTACACAGAATTTGCATACGTCATTAGAAAACATTTTTATAATCTATGAACATTGTGTTATTATAGGAGCTCCGCTACCAACTGTGCGCCCCAAGCGCACAAGGCGACAGGCCGCAGAGGAGGAGGATGCGGCAGGGGAGGATGCGGCAGAGGAGGATGCGTCAGAGGAGGAGAGGGATGAGGAGGAGCAGCCAGGGCCCTCCCACTCGCCAACCCCAGCTCCTGCTCAAGTTGAGGTGCCTGATGCAGAGCTTACCCCCTCCCCCCAAATTTCTGGTCAAATCGCGGCTGCAGGGGAGGTCGAGGAGGTGGAAGAGACCGTTGCTGTGAGCCTCGGTCAGGAGGGTAATTATGTGCACAAAGCTTAATAACATTTTAACAATAACATGTAGATATAAAAATTGACAACATTTAAAGCGCACCCGTCAGATTTCAGAACCATAATATGGTATTTATGATAGAAGTATACAGGTAGTGCAGAATTATTGGGCAAGTTGTATTTTTGAGGATTCATTTTATTATTGAACAACAACCATGTTCTCAATGAACCCAAAAAACTCATTAATATCAAAGCTGAATATTTTTTGAAGTAGTTTTTTTTAGTTTTACCAATTTTAGGGTGATATCTGTGTGTGCAGGTGACTACTATTACTGTGCATAATTATTAGGCAACTTAACAAAAAAAAAATATATACCCATTTCAATTAATTATTTTTACCAGTGAAACCAATATAACATCTGAACATTCTAAAATATACATTTCTGACATTCAAAAACAAAACCAAAACAAATAAGTGACCAATATAGCCACCTTTCTTTGCATGGACACTCAAAAGCCTGCCATCCATGGATTCTGTCAGTGTTTTGATCTGTTCACCATCAACATTTCGTGCAGTAGCAACCGCAGCCTCCCAGACACTGTTCAGAGAGGTGTACTGTTTTCCCTCCTTGTAAATCTCACATTTGATGATGGACCACAGGTTCTCAATGGGGTTCAGATCAGGTGAACAAGGAGGCCATGTCATTAGTTTTTCTTCTTTTATACCCTTTCTTGCCAGCCACGCTGTGGAGTACTTGGACGCGTGTGATGGAGCATTGTCCTGCATGAAAATCATGTTTTTCTTGAAGGATGCAGACTTCTTCCTGTACCACTGCTTGAAGAAGGTGTCTTCCAGAAACTGGCAGTAGGACTGGGAGTTGAGCTTGACTCCATCCTCAACCCGAAAAGGCCCCACAAGCTCATCTTTGATGATACCAGCCCAAACCAGTACTCCACCTCCACCTTGCTGGCGTCTGAGTCGGACTGGAGCTCTCTGCCCTTTACCATTCCAGCCACGGGCCCATCCATCTGGCCGATCAAGACTCACTCTCATTTCAGCAGTCCATAAAACTTTTGAAAAATCATTCTTGAGATATTTCTAGGCCCAGTCTTGACGTTTCAGCTTGTGTGTCTTGTTCAGTGGTTGTCGTTTTTCAGCCTTTCTTACCTTGGCCATGTCTCTGAGTATGGAACACCTTGTGCTTTTGGGCACTCCAGTGATGTTGCAGCTCTGAAATATAGCCAAACTGGTGGCAAGTGGCATCTTGGCAGCTGCACGCTTGACTTTTCTCAGTTCATGGGCAGTTATTTTGCGCCTTGGTTTTTCCACACGCTTCTTGCGACCCTGTTGACTATTTTGAATGAAACGCTTGATTGTTCGATGATCACGCTTCAGAAGCTTTACAATTTTAAGAGTGCTGCATCCCTCTGCAAGATATCTCACTATTTTTGACTTTTCAGAGCCTGTCAAGTCCTTCTCTTGGCCCATTTTGCAAAAGGAAAGGAAGTTGACTAATAATTATGCACACCTGATATAGAGTGTTGATGTCATTAGACCACACACCTTCTCATTACAGAGATGTACATTACCTAATATGCCAAATTGGTAGTAGGCTTTCGAGCCTATACAGCTTGTAAGACAACATGCATAAAGAGGATGATGTGGTCAAAATACTAATTTGCCCAATAATTCTTCACTCCCTGTATGTGCTAGACACATAACAAGTGTATAGACATGATAATGATTGTTTAATAAGCAACATAAATATTTTATTTATTTGGTAACGGTCTTTGAAATCACAATGTTTTTTTCTTATATCCTAACAGTTGCAAAAAAAATGCTGCAGAGGCAGGCTTTGATCCAAAAAACGAATGACAAGATCCTCTCGAATCAGGAAAAAATTCGTTACCTGGACCAGCAGAATCGGCAGCTGGAGCAGCAGCAATTAATAAATTATTCAAAGATGTCAGAGCTTCAGCAGCGCATGCTTAATTACGTTTAATTTTTTTTTATGTTAATAAAAAATGTTATTTTTTTGAAATGTTTCCTTTCTTTTTGAGATAAAGTTTTAGGTTTTTCAACACATCTAACTTCACATCTAACACATCAACATCAACACATCTAACTTCCTAATAAGCAAAAAAAAATGTTATACTATTTTATGTAACACAAACCTAGGACAAACTAAAGTTCGCGGACACAGACACGACGAATACAAACTAAACTGTTGAAAAATTAACATAACAAAAGCAACAATATATATATATATATATATATATATATACAGAGAGAGAGCAAGAAAGAGAGAGAAAATGCAGTTTTGCTCTTGCAGACAGGCTAATGGTTGCAGTATAAAGGCCGCAAACCAGGCTTTAACATAAAGTTCATTGTTTTAGTTACACTTGCTGTTACGATCCGGTCTGGTAGCTTGTAGCGGAGGCTGTTGGTGGATCCGCTGTGCCAGAGAGGTCATGAAGCATTACTCAGCATGGAGGCAGCAGCAGTAGTATTAAAATGTAATGTAACTATAAAAGATACAATTTCAGGGTAAATTGTGCTGCGTGGTCTTGCCTCCACCAATACTACTGACTGGAGACGGTGCCCCTGGAGATGTAAATGTGATCCAACCGTGTGTGGATCCAGTTCGGTCCATTGCCCCATCAAAAACTGCTCCATCCAAAACTAGCCCATCAAAACTGCACCATCAAAACTAGTGCTGCGCAGCTTCACCCGTCTCACAATTCGATGCGATTACGATTATCAAGTCCACGATTCGATTCGATTCCGCAATGCATCACGATGCATCACGATTGCAGCGCAAGTGCGCATGTCTCTCCCCCCAAAATACTAAAGGAGATTATCAGAGACTGCAGACATAGTACAGCAGATGGTCAGAGACTGCAGACATAGTACAGCAGATGGTCAGAGACTGCAGACATAGTACAGGAGATGGTCAGAGACTGCGGACATAGTACAGGAGATGGTCAGAGACTGGGGACATGCTACACGAGATAAGAGACTGCGTGCATGCTACAGGAGATGGTCAGAGACTGGGGACATGCTACACGAGATAAGAGACTGCGTGCATGCTACACAAGATGATCAGAGAATGCGGACATGCTACAGGAAATGGTCAGAGACTGCGGAAATTATGCAGAAGATCAGTAGGTAAGTATGATTTTTATTTTTATTTTTAAAGAAGAAAATAATACCCTTTAGTATCACTTTAACAAAGCCATTGAGTCTTTTGGCAGCAACTTGCATAGTAAACAGGTCAACATCACTGCACAAATAAAAAAAAGGGAGACATTCCAATCAGCAAGAAATATACTGCTTGCAGATCAGTAGATGGTTCCAGAGGGGAGAGATGTTTGGGAAATCACAGCAAGAAATTAGACAGTAAAAGAGTTTGCCTTACACATTGGGGGCTGCACAAACAGTACACACACACACAGAGGATCGCTGCAGCAGGAATGGGGGGGATGCTGCCACCTCTCTACACTCACCCATATATCAAACATGACAGGCTTATCTCTCACCTCCGGAGCACTTCCATCCCCCCCTCCTCTCAGCTCGTTTGTAGTTTGCAAAAGCCAAATTTATGGCTCATCGCACGGATGTTACAACAGCTCCGTGCAGTCATGATCTGTATGCCTCTGTCTCTCAGCTCCTCGTGCGGCTCGGCACCGCCCATCGGGGAGATGTTGCAAAACTACAAGTCCAATGAGGCATTGCAAGAATGACAGTTACCAGCATGACTCCCACAGGCAGAGGCATGATGGTAACTGTAGTTTTACAACAGCTGGAGGGCCACCAGTTTGAGACCCTTGCTTAACAGAGGAAAGTTCCCTCAACCTTGTGTGGGAGGAAACAACTCACCTCACAACTGTTTGTGAGGTGTTATTAAACTCCTCAGCTTTTCCTAGGAAACCAATTTTTGGGTTTGCAGGCTCTCTGTAAACACAGCAGAAATTGAGGAATGTTTTTTGAATACTTGTCCTTTACATTGTTCGATCTTAAAAACTATAAATCTCACAGTGAATATCTTTATAGTTTACGAATCACAAGACCCAGACCTACATTTTGATGTATAGTATGTCTCTGAAATAATAAAATTTAAGGCACAGTCGAAGTTTACAAATTCAACAGCAGATTTTAGTTTTATAAACTTTGACCTCCATTGACTTCCATTGAAATAATGGATGTCGTTGGTTGCAAACAAATCATCATATTGTGAATACCGTTTGATCATTCGCTTAGCCGTAAATTTGTGTAGGTCGGCTTGAAAATGAGGGAGTGGTCGCAGTTTACAAATCATGTGCTGATTTTTCCGGTGTTCACATTCCACACTCTAGCTCTCCTCATTCACTCCTATGGGAAAATTTCGCCGCAAAAATGACGATATTTCATGAATGATTAAGCGAAACGTTCCACAAAGTAATAGCACACCATTCTGGAACAATCCACACGTTTCGATATATTACTTGTCTATGTAGTGTAAAAACTGTGGGAGGAGATACCGTTTAAAAGTTGGCTATAATAAGAATAATATATATGTGAGATAACAATAAGTGCTCTTGCTATGCAAGACCACTTTACTCTCACACAGGCATCATTTACAAGGAGTATTGGTAATATTACTAGATAGCATCTAAACACTTGGGCAGGACTTTACAACATCAGTAATGACCATAGTAGTCAATAGTGTCAAATAACTTGTGACATAGGTGTCGTGAGCAGCAGCAGTATTAGTAACAGTAGACAATATAGTGTCAAATCACTCGGGAAAGAGGTGCCATGAACAGCAGCAGCAGTGGTAATAGTAGTATAGAGTGGCAATTAACTTGTGACATAGGTGTCTTGACTGAGCAGCAGTAGTAGTAGCAGACAGTGACAATAGAGAGTCAAATCACTTGGGCAGGAGGTGCCATGATGAACAGCAGTGAAAATAGTAGTATAGAGTGGTAAATAACTTCTGACATAGGTGTTTTGACTGAGCAGCAGTAGTAGTAGTAGTAGTAGTAGACATTGACAATACAGTGTCAAATCCCTTGGCCAGGAGGTGCCATGATGAACAGCATTGTAATAGTAGTATAGAGTGGTAAATAACTGTTGACATAGGTGTCTTGACTGAGCAGCAGCAGTAGTACTATTAGCAGTAGTAGTTGATACGGAGTCATATCACTTGGGCAGGAGGTGCCATGATGAACAGCAGTGGTAATAGGAGTATATAGAGTGTGAAATAACTGCTGACATAGGTGTCTTGACTGGGCAGCAGAAGCAGCAGTAGTAGTATTAACAGTAGTAGTTGACACAGAGTCATATCACTTGGGCAGGAGGTGCCATGGTGAACAGCAGTAGGAATAGGAGTATATAGAGTGTGAAATAACTGCTGACATAGGTGTCTTGACTGGGCAGCAGCAGCAGAAGCAGCAGTAGTAGTATTAACAGTAGTAGTTGACACAGAGTCATATCACTTGGGCAGGAGGTGCCATGATGAACAGCAGTAGGAATAGGAGTATATAGAGTGTGAAATAACTGCTGACATAGGTGTATTGACTGGGCGGCAGCAGAAGCAGCAGTAGTAGTATTAACAGTAGTAGTTGATACAGAGTCATATCACATGGGCAGGAGGTGCCATGATGAACAGCAGTAGGAATAGAAGTATATAGAGTGTGAAATAACTGCTGACATAGGTGTCTTGACTGGGCAGCAGCAGCAGAAGCAGCAGTAGTAGTATTAGCAGTAGTAGTTGATACAGAGTCATATCACTTGGGCAGGAGGTGCCATGATGAACAGCAGTATTAATAAGAGTATATAGGGTGTGAAATAACTGCTGACATAGGTGTCTTGACTGATCCAGAGGAGTCATGGGAGAAAATCATGTGGTCAGATGAGACCATAATATAACTTTTTGATCATAATTTCACTAACCGTGTTCGGACGAAGAATAATGATGAGTACCATGCCAAGAACGCCATCCCTAATGTGAAGCATGGGGGTGGTAGCATCATGCTTTGGTGGTGTTTTTCTGCACATGGGACAGGGTGACTGCACTGTATTAAGGAGAGGATGACCGTGGCCATGTATTGCGAGATTTTGGGCAACAACCTCCTTCCCTGAGTTAGAGCTTTGAAGATGGGTCGAGGCTGGGTCTTCCAACATGACAATGACCCAAAGCACACAGCCAGGATAACCAAGGATTGGCTCTGTAAGGAGCATATCAAGGTTCTGGCGTGGCCTAGCCAGTCTCCAGACCTAAACCCAATAGAGAATCTTTGGAGGGAGCTCAAACTCTGTGTTTCTCAGCGAGAGCCCAGAAACATGACTGATGTAGAGAAGATCTGTGTGGAGGAGTGGGCCAAAATCCCTCCTCCAGTGTGTGCAAAGCTGGTGTAAAACTACAAGAAAGGTTTGACCGCTGTAATTGCAAAGAAAGCCTACTGTACCAAATATTAACATTGATTTTCTCTGATGTTAAAATAGTTATATTCAGCACTGTAAATACATCAGGTCCGGGGCTTCATCAGGGAATGCATGACAAGGGACCCTTCAGCGCCCTGAACCGACGACGGGTGCCAGAAAGTCACCGCCGATCCAGGACTCATTCATCTTTATGAATGTGAGTCTGTCCACGGAGTCTGTGGACAGACGGGTCCTCTTGTCCGTGACCACCCCACCTGCCGCGCTGAATGTCCGCTCAGATAGTACGCTGGAGGGGGGGCAAGACAATAACTCCAGCGCATACTGAGCGAGCTCGCGGCAGGTGTCCAATCTGGCAACCCAGTACTCCATGGGGTCGTCGGTGCTCATACTGTCAGAAGCACCGACGGACGCCATGTAGTCTGCCACCATGTGGGCCAGCCGCTGGTGGTGACTGCTGCTGCTGCTGGTGCTGGTACTGGGTCGCTCGGTTTGGAAGAACATCCTCATCTCTTCCATTAGGTCCCCTGCTCGGCTGCTGCTGGGTGCAGCCACCTGCTGGGTGAGATGAGGGGGGACAACTGGAGGCCGGGGAGTTGCCTGCTCCAACCGTCTGACAATGCCTGCCTGCAGTTCCTCCATCCGGTGCTGCCTCCGGCTGGCTGGGATGAACTGCTCCAGTTTCCCCTTGCACCTGGGATCCAAAAGGGTGGCCATCCAGAAATCATCCCTCGCCTTGATGGTCTTAACCCGGGGGTCCCTCCTGAGGCATCTCAGCATGTGGGCAGCCATGGGGAAGAGCACAGCCCGCTGTGACTCCTCAATGCTGGCCAGGTGAATGAGGTGCGACTCTTCATCCCTGAGGCGCTGCTGGTCAAACTCAGAGATGCCCAACCCCCGGACTATCGGTGCCCCCAACACCGGCTCTCCCTCCTGACCAGGCCCTGACTCCAGGACGACACCAGCAACCACCTCCTCCTCATCATCATCATCCTCCTCCTCCTCCTCGTCCTGGCCCTGGTCTCGGTCGAGCATTGCTGTCTCCTCCTGCTCCACCAAGGCACTCTCCCCAGCTTCGAGCAGGCGATCTAGTGTCCTCTCCAGCATGAACACTATTGGCAGCACGCTATTGAGGCCGATGTGCTCACTGCTGACCATCTTGGTCGCCTGCTCGAAGGAGGACAACACTTGGCAGACCTGGTTTATCTGCCCCCACTCCGCACAGGCGATGAAAGGGAGTTGTGGTGAAGCCCTCTCAGTGCCTAGTTCCATCAGGTACTCCCTCACCGCCCTTTGCTGCTCCCACAACCTCTTCAGCATGTGGAGGGTGGAGTTCCACCGCGTCACAGTGTCCACAATCAGCCTGTGAAAGGGCAGACTGTAATTCCGCTGCAACTTGGACAGGGACGCGGTAGCGGTTGGGGAGCGCCTGAAGTGGCTGGCAATCCTACGCGCCTTTGCCACAATGTCACTCAACCCTGGATAAGTGCGCAGGAACTTCTGCACCACCAGGTTGAGGACATGTGCCAGACAGGGCACGTGGGTCAGACTGCCAGCACTAAGGGCGGCGAGTAGGTTGCTGCCGTTATCGCAGACAACCATACCTGCCTGGAGCCTTCGGGGTGTCAGCCACTTCTGGACCTGAGCCTGAAGTGCTTTCAGCACTTCTTCTCCAGTGTGTCTCCGGTCCCCTAAACTAACAAGCTGGAGCACGGCCTGACAGCGCACGTGCCCCACACTTGAGTAGCTACGGGGGCGCTTGCTGGGAGGCTCAGCAGCTGCGGAGACAGTGGCTTGAGGGAGACCAGCAGTTCTCCCCTGGACACCCCGGGGCGGCACCACAAGATCGGTTGCCGCCGATCCCTCACCGACGCCTCGGAGGGAAACCCAATGGGCCGTGAAGCTGATGTAGCGCCCCTGCCCATGCCTGCTGGTCCAGCCATCCATTGTCAGATGAACCCTGTCGCTGACAGCGTGATCCAGCGACAGGGTTACATTCTGCACAATGTGCTGGTGTAGGGCAGGGACACCAGTCCTGGCAAAGAAATGGCGGCTGGGGACACGCCATTGGGGTTGGGCCTGCTCCAACATCTGCCTGAAGGGGTTGCTGTCAACTATGTTGAAGGGCAGCAGATGTTGGGCAATAACCCTTGCCAGGAGCCCATTGAGGGAACGCACACGTCGGTCTCCAGGGGGGAAGGGAGTGGTGCGGTCAAAGGCGTCTGAAATCGACGCCTGGCGCCGGACGGCAGTGCGGGACACAGACGTGGAGGGTGCTGTGGAAGTAGAGGTCTGGCTGCCGGTACCAGTACCTCTACTAGAGGGAGCGGGGGGGCATGACCTGCTGGAAAGAGATGAAGATGTGGCAGGGGCTGCTGTACCCTGCTCACTTGTGGTGGTGGCGCTGCTACCACCACCACGCTTCATCTCGTCAAACACCGCCCAGTGGTTTATCCTCAGGTGCTGGTTCAGGGCTGTGGTACCCACCCGAGCCAAACACTTCCCTCTCTTCACCCTCACTTTACAAATCCGGCAGATGGCCACGGTAGGGTTGTCTGCCACCAGGGTAAAGTAATTCCAGACAGGTGACTTCAGCACCGCCCTCCTGTCAGATGGGGTGACGCTTACTTGCACCTGCTGAGACTCGGTGCGCACAGGTGGAGCTGCCTGCTGCTGCTGCTGCTGCTGCTGCTCCTCCTCCTGACACCCCTGACGATGGTCTCCCTGGTGGTGACCTGGCGCACCGTTTCACCAGGGTGCCTACCTTCCCCGTCGTCACTGACGTAGTGAGCCGACGCGTCAGATGGCAACCATGATGGGTCACCCTTGTAACGGACACAGGCATGCTGCCGAGACAGTTATAATCTTCGTGCAGGGGGACTACAAGGAACTGCATGGCTTGTCACAAGTGAAGGTACCACATTGTATTCTGAGCTCAAAGGGTTAACTGGACAAGTCTCTTTCATTGCTGGAATGCTAATGAACCCTCTTTTGTGTGCAGGTAAACAGCCCCCCTGTGAGGTGTATGCTGATGGGGATTATGTGTGAGTGATAATTGTGTTAAAGGTTAATTGAATTCTATGTGCCTGGCCAGGAAATGTTAAGTGGGGTGAGGTGCCGAAGAGTCTAGAAACTGGCCAAGTGATTAATTCAAGGAGATGTCATTGTTTCAGGGGGTCTGTGTTGAAGCCCCCTACTGGGAAAAGGGGAGGGCGGAAACTGTCATTGTTCTTGTAACAGTTGTAACCAGATATAAGCAGGTGAAATATGCCAAATAAAGTCAGTCTACTTGACCCTTCAAACGTAGCACGTCTCGTTTCTTGGAAGGGCGTTCGATGGGATATACCGGCGGTACCTGCATATCGCAGCTTGCCAGGGAAAAGGACGTCTCCAACGGCCGATACCCCTCACTACCAGTGGGTAGCCGTTACATTGGTGGCAGCAGTGGGATGGTCCTTTTATCCAAAGAGCAAGTTCTGAATGGAGTCGCAGTACGCCAGGCTGAAAAGATCCACACTGAAAGATCTATTGGAGATTCGTGGTAGGAGCGCCAGCAACAGACCACGGAGGGAGCTGATAGCTGACCTGCTGGAGCTGGACGAAATGGATGGATCCATGGAAGGAACGGAGCCCCTTGCACCGGTCAGCAAAGAAGATGTAATTACTGGGATTGTACAGCGGAGATTATCCTTGTATCCAGAAACGTCCGTGGAACTAATCAACCAGCTGTTCCGGGAAGCAAGGGAAGAAATACAAACGAAGAGGGGACAAGAACTGGAACTGGTAAGAGCGAGACAGCCCATTACACCTGCAGTTCCTACACCCCCACCTGCTGCTACAGGAAAGAAAATACCGTTCACTGCATTCAAAGCTTTTGTAGAAAGTGAGGAGGAAATCGATGGATATTTGGCGGACTTTGAGAGGCAGTGCTCACTACACCAGGTCCCACCAGACCAATGGGTCACTATTTTGTCGGGGAAATTGTCGGGCAAAGCCAATGAAGCCTTTCGGGCTCTCACTCCAGAGGATATTTTACAATACCAGCAAGTTAAAAAGGCGCTGCTAACCCGATATGCCGTAACGCCAGAAGCCTACCGCCGGCGCTTCCGGGAGTCCAAGAAGATGGCTGTGGACTCCCACATGGAATGGGCCAACCAGTTACAAAGGGTGGCATCGCTTTGGGTCCAAGGGTGCAAGGCCAACACCGGGGAGGAAGTATTGCAGCTGTTCCTAATGGAACATTTCTTCCAAGACCTGGCCGCAGACATACAAGACTGGGTACGAGATCGCCGGCCCGCTAACTTAAACGAGGCGGCTCGGCTAGCAGATGAGTACGCGGAAACAAGGAAAGTAAGCCAGGGTACTACACGGCTGGCTCATAAGGTAGAACCGCGTACTCCAACCGTCACCCCACGCCCAGAGTTTCGGGCTCCAGTCCCACCACATCCGCAGGGGCCTAGCAACTACCCCCGGGATTCGCCTAGGGTGACGTGCCATCACTGCAGCGACACGGGACATATTGCTCGTTATTGCCCTTTGAGAGCTACAAATAACAATTGGAGACGCACAGAACCTAACACAGAGGTCACTCCATCACGTCCCTCTGCGGCCCACTGCCTGGAGACCGAGGGGGGCCCTGAGGAATGTCTGGGAATTTGGTATGAGGCAGACCCAATACAAGCGGCCTCTCCGGATAACCGTCAGCATCACCGTCAGGAGGTACGGGTGAATGGACAAGTAGCACAAGGCTTAAGAGATTCCGGGACTACTATCACTCTGATTCAAAAACATCTGGTGAAGCCAGAGAACGTGTCCACTCGCACAGTTGCCGTCCGGGTCGCAGGGGGTGCTGTATTTCACGTACCCACCACCCGGGTGCACTTAGACTGGGGAGCCGGGTCAGGAAAGACCACAGTTGGTATCATGGACAACCTACCTGCCGAGGTGGTGCTGGGCAACGACATTGGCCCTCTGACTTCGGCTTATTTACCTACACCTGCTGCTGCTTGTCCCGTGACCACCCGCGTTGCTGGAATCAACCCGCTTGCTGCTGAGAACCGGGTAAGACTACCTTCCCCGACATGTACTGTAGATCCGGCACAATATCACAGTCTAAAATGGGAATGTGACAAGTTGGCCAGTGAGAAATCAGAGATGCAACGACACTATGTCACGTATTATGAGATGTCCCGTGGCTTGAACATTGAAATGCACAAACAGGCGGAAATTGTCAAAAGATTAAATGGGATTTGCATCCAGGTGGTGCCGTATCTGTCCCAAGAGCATCAGCAACAGGTTTTGGGAGCCATTGAGAGAGCAAAGCAAGTGACTGTTCCAGAATTGAATTCTATTCTTCACCGTCACCATCAGCTACCGACATGGTAAGCCAATGGGAAGGCCGACGGACTGTCCAGGCAAACGGAACTTTTACCCTAACAGCAGACCGGACATCCCCAAGTTGATCCGAAAAGGATCAATCCGGGTCTGCCGGAGTGTTCCACAAAGGGGGAGTAGTGTAACGGACACAGGCATGCTGCCGAGACAGTTATAATCTTCGTGCAGGGGGACTACAAGGAACTGCATGGCTTGTCACAAGTGAAGGTACCACATTGTATTCTGAGCTCAAAGGGTTAACTGGACAAGTCTCTTTCATTGCTGGAATGCTAATGAACCCTCTTTTGTGTGCAGGTAAACAGCCCCCCTGTGAGGTGTATGCTGATGGGGATTATGTGTGAGTGATAATTGTGTTAAAGGTTAATTGAATTCTATGTGCCTGGCCAGGAAATGTTAAGTGGGGTGAGGTGCCGAAGAGTCTAGAAACTGGCCAAGTGATTAATTCAAGGAGATGTCATTGTTTCAGGGGGTCTGTGTTGAAGCCCCCTACTGGGAAAAGGGGAGGGCGGAAACTGTCATTGTTCTTGTAACAGTTGTAACCAGATATAAGCAGGTGAAATATGCCAAATAAAGTCAGTCTACTTGACCCTTCAAACGTAGCACGTCTCGTTTCTTGGAAGGGCGTTCGATGGGATATACCGGCGGTACCTGCATATCGCAGCTTGCCAGGGAAAAGGAGGTCTCCAACGGCCGATACCCCTCACTACCAGTGGGTAGCCGTTACAACCCTCTTCGCCCCCAGAGATGTCAGACCAAGGGCTGAAATGTGTTGGTCTGAGGGAACCAACTGACATGGAGCCTCTAGCCTGGCTCCGCTGTCCCCTCACCCACGCCTGGGTCTGACTAGGTGCTGCTGTTTCCTGCACCAAAACAGCAGCACCAGTTTGAAGGGATGTCTCTGGGATACTGCCAGCAGGTATCCCATCCTCCTCATCCATCCCTTCAAAAAGGTCCTGACCATCAGGACAGAGCTGAAGGTCTGCCTGATGCATGGCTTCCCCCAAGATATCCCTCTCACTGTCGCTGTCGAACAGTAAGATGCTGGACTCTTGGGGGCTGGGGGGGGGTACTACAGGCACCGGTGTAATGGTGGTACTACTGTGAGTCGGGACCGACGACTCAGTGGCACTGCTGTGCCCCATGTAGTCCACCACTACTTCAGCCTGAGATGGCAATATCGGGCGGCTGCCCGATGGGAAGAACTCCCGGATCAGGCGTACTCCCCTTGCACCCGATCCTCTAACACTAGTAGGGGCACGAGAGGTACCCCGTGCTGGCAGCGATCCAGCACTGGGAGTAACTCCCCTACCCCTGCTGCCACGGCCACGGATGCCGCTCATTATTGCTGATATGTGTGTGGGGGGGGGTAAACTTTATTGGGGGGGGGAAATGTGAACAAAATGTGTTTTTGTGTTTTTTTTACAAGACAGGCACGCAGACAAAGACGTACACAGACAGCTACTAAACTATAAGAAAAGTAGTACACCAAAGACAAGGACTACAAAATTAAAGAAAAAAAAAAAAGCACTAAACAAACACTAACTTTTTTTTTTTTTTTTTTTTAAACACAAAACACAGACACTAAACACACACTAAGCTAAGCTAGATGAAATAAATGTACACTAACAGTGTGTACACTTACTACACAAAATTTAACTAAACTGAACACAAAACTTAGCTTTTAGAAAAGCTCTTTAGGAAAAACTAAACAAAATGTGAACTGAAATGCCTAGCAAATATCACTGAACAGCGAACCTGCAAGATCTAACAGTAACACAAGATGAACAAAACTTAGCTTTTAGAAAAGCTCTTTTATAAAGCTCAGCAAAATGTGCACTGAAATCTCTAGCAAATATCACTGAACAGCGAAGATGCAGGATCAAACAGTAACACAAATGAACAAAACAGCACAAAACAGCACAAAACGTAGCTTTGAAAAAAGCTCTTGGGTCTATTGCTTTGAAAAAAGCAGTTGATATACTGGAAAAGATCCACTGGAATCACTAAATAGCAATGCTGGTGATGATATAAATCAATCAGGAACAAAGACACAGGAACACAGAAACAGCCTCCACACTCTATAGCCAGCTTCTGAATCTGCAATGAAATGGTGCTGGGAGTGAGCTTATATAATGTCCATGCAGGCAGGTTCCTATTGGTTGCTAACCTCTGACGAGTGTGGAAGGAGAACTCTGATTGGCTCTGATGCAAAAGGGCGGAGCAAATAATCGCGCAATATTCCTATTGCCGAATATTCGCATTGCGAATATTCGGCAATATAAAATGATCGCTTCAGCTACTCGGCCCAAGGTCTCTAATCATACCAGCAATGCTTTTAGACGTCTATGGAGATCACTAGGATGTGATCTGTTTTAAAAATGAAACTGTAAAAATCGCTCTGATGCGGAAGATCGGGGCGAGGAAAATAATCGCGCGATATTGCGTTTGCCGAATAATCGCATTGCGATCTTTCTGGAAAATTCAATGAACGCTTCAGCTACTCGGCCCAGGGTCTCTAATGATACCAGCAATGCTTTTAGACGTCGATGGAGATATCTAGGATGTGATCTGTTTTAAAAAAAAAATTGTAAAAAATCGAATATTCGGAATTGCGAATATTCACCGCGAATTTCGAAATATAGCGCGATTTCTCGAATATGCTATATTCGAGTCGAATATTCGCAATGCGAATATTCGTGAGCAACACTACTCGTTATGTCTGCATGCAAAGGACAATTGTAAGACTATGACAGGTGTCCTCACCAAAAGGGTGAACTGTGCCCTGTGGGGTTTTTTTCCCAAGGGTGGTCCCAGTTCAGGTTCAGGGTATGCCTCCTGAGCGATGGTGGTAGGGGATGGCAACATCCTTTACGCTGGGCAGACCTACTACAATGTTACTTAAAATATTCACACCCAACACATGTCTTCTCAAAGATTGGGCGGATATGGAGTTAATCCAAAAGCTAGGATTTTAATGCCTTTTTAGGATTAAATAGGAGAACAGGGTGAGGTAGTGTGACAGCATGACTGTATACACATTGCTCAATGGGACACTTCTCCCAGGTCATTTATGACTTTCACAGTTTTATCTGATGTACACAAGGGTTTTGTAGATTCTACTGTTATTTGAGTGCATTTTCAGTGTCAGCTGCTAGAGCAGCAAGCACATACCCAAATGCCAGTACTAATACTAGAAACCTAGCACTGCTAGATCATACATCATTAGATCTCCAGACACATGCCACAGAGAGAGATTTGAAGGATTTGGCGGGGATGACTTGGAAAAGACCATAAATGGACTTTTCCTCAAAGGGGGGAAGCCATGCATCCCCGCAGCTAGTGCATCTTTGTTTATAGCCCAATACCATGGGGTAGGTCATAGGGGTTGGCAGAACACATGTGAAATTTTACTGAAAGATTTCTTTATCGCAAACCTACCCAAGCTTGTTAAAACATATGTGTCATGGTGCATCACATGTATCAGGAATAATCCAAACACACCACACAAGGTGAAACATGAACATCTCCCGTATCCTACTACACCTTTCACTCATCTGCAAATTGATTTCACCCACATGCCAAAAAAAGGGACAAAGCAAGAATACCCTTTGGTCATCGTGGATGTGTTCTCACGATGGGTCGAAGCATTCAAAACCACAAGAGAAGACACACAGACAGTAGTGTGCATGCTCACGCAGGAAATCATTCCTAGGTGGGGATGTCCATTTCAAATAAGAAAGCCACAGGGGGATATTTCCATAAATGGGATAAAATGTTACCAGTAGTTCTTGCCAATATCAGAATGACCCCAGGTAAAGCCACAGGCAGGGACGGACTGACCATTTGGGCTCTCGGGCACAGCCCGAGGGCCCCATGTCACTAGGGGGCTCCATCAGGATTGCCAGCCTCAGTAAAACCTGGGACAGTATGTATAATTCTGTGTTTTAAAAAAAAAAATAAAAGATTATAGCTGCCCCGCCTCTCCAGTACTTTTTCAGTGTGTATGTGTATTCTGTGTGTATGTATACTGTGTATGTATATTGTGTGTCTGTGTATGTATACTGTATGTGTATACTGTGTGGCCCCATAATCTATTGCCTGGGGGCCCCATAATCTCCTATTGCCCAGGGGCCCCATGAGTTGTCAGTCCTCCCCTGGCCACAGGGTAGTTTCCATTTGAGATTCTTATGGATAGACCCTCCCCCCCCCCCCCCTTGGGCTAGAACACCCCTTATCTTAGAAGCAGGAGATCTTGATCAGATAAGGGAGGAAAATTTTCAGAAAGTTGAAACTTTAGACCAAGTTGAAAGAAATGTTGCTCGCACATATCTTCTTTTTGTTCACAGAAATCAACACATCCCTTTTGAGTAGAGGACAAAGTAGAAGTAGGACCAAGAAGCAGGAATATCCCTTTGGACCTCCTACCACTAGAAGTCACGGTGACCCGGACAGCCATCCTAGTAGAGAATTCCCAAGCCTGGATCCATGCCAGTCGAGTAAAAAGGATCAAGGTGGATTGTGCGAAGCAAGACAAGACACAGATAAAGCTTCAGTTCAAGGAGGTGAAGCAGGTGTTGTAAATCCTCGAAATACAGCAAAATAGCTTTGTTTACTGCTCAGGATTCTGAGAAACTTTGGACACTCCTGGGGGTGACCACACTTTCAGTGTTTCCCCCAACATGGATCATAACTAACTGTATATAGCACCCAGAAGATTAAGGTGTCATAAAAGACATCTGTGGAAAAGGAACTAACTCTAGCCACACTGAAAGAAATGCTAAAAAGTAAAAAGAGAAATCTGTGAAAGTTTTACCGACAAAATGTTATTGTTGACGTTTAAATATGCTTATGCTAGGAAATCAGGATATGACAAATGTTGGATATGTAGTAAACTCCACCCGGTTACCACTAGAATCCCTTTAACGGCGGTGCCTTTAAGGCTTCACTCCTCTTCAAAAAGGGTACCCCACCTGTTTGTCTTACTGATGTCACAAGAACATTTTCAAACAACACTTTTGTGTTCCAAGCCATGGGTAGAAGCCGCTCCCCAGATTTGTGCTTTAAGTTAGGTAATTCCACAAGAGGTGCTACAGCTTGCCAACATGCTGCACTTTACTTTCCAGCAGCATCACAGTATAGCTCCTTCTTCCATACCCCATACCCTTTATTTAATTCTACGTTGCTAGAATTCCTAAGCGCCAACCCACCTCTACAGTAGAACAATTGTTGTCAATTATAGCATTCTTCGGACTCTCTTATGAGCTAAGGAGAATTTTCCAAAGGGTGCCTTTAGCCCTTAATTATGCATACATCTGTTGCAAGGATGTTATCCCTGGATCCCTTTAGAATCCCAGGGATGGTGTTATTTAGCGCCCCTGGTCCCAGTAATGGGGGTATTAGGTGATAGTAAAGGAGGACACCTTCTTAAAGCTAGTTTATACCCCAGGTATCCTCTCAAACATATTAATAATATGGCCTGGGCCTGGTTCCCTTCTAGTACAGGTTAGGGAATAGATTTAATGAAGAGGCTCAATAATTACACCGGTATTATTGATGATTTAATGGAAAATTATTCTGATGATATTTCCAAATTAAATATAGAGACTAGAGCAATCGGGTAACAAATAGAACTCCATGACCTGGCCATTGAAAGCTTGAGTGCTGCACTCGCAGGCCTATGTGAAGTCACTGAGGACTATGAGTGTTGCACTTGGGTTTATAATACATCCATTGAGGTCCCTGATTATTATGACATTATCACCCAACATGGAAAGGAGGCACACAAGCTACAACAAGAGGCCAGGGATATTGCCAAAACATGGAGCCCCTTTGGAGCGGGAAGGTTTGGATTTGGTGTCATTTTCTCCTGGCTTAAGGATATCGTGCTTACCATTATAATGATCCTAATCTTTGCAGTAATTCTCTACTTATGCTTTAAGTGTTGTATGTGCATAGTGAAAAGGGCCCAGCGCCCCCCTAAGGATATACTGCCTTATGCAATGTATCTGGAAGCTTATAAACAAATGGGTTATTAAAAATAATATATAAATATATAATTTAAGAGGGTATCGAAAGAGAAAGAACCTTCTCTACTCCGTCTTGTAAGCCAGCATCCATGTTTATGTCATATTAGCAGAATGGATTTAACTTGTATTCTGCTTTAAACGTTGAAATGATATTCCCATGTTTTGAATCTTTTAACCTGCAAGCTATCTTGTTGTTCTAGTTTGGAGAGACAAGTTTCTTTCGTTGAAACACTCCTTATCAATCTTCTGTGTTATATTTTGCTCCAATGTTTTGAGAACATCTCATGAGATTATCTGGATATAACCTTGTTTAATGATACTGACATATTAACACTTACAACTACTGTGTGACCAGAATTTTGCCTTGTAATGCTTGTAATATCTTATATAAGCCATGACAAATATACAACTTGTTAGACCACTCTGAAACTAAGCCTGTGCGTGCATTATTGGTCAAAGAGGGGTCTCTGGTACCGTTCTGAGATCGAAGGAACAACTGGGTCATATCTTGGTCTATCTGAACCCCACCCCAACAGTAACAAGCTAAGATTAGGAGCACTCTCTTAAAGGGAGTGTTCTTAATCTCAGCTTGTTATCTGTATAAAAGACATCTGTCCACAGAAGCAATCGCTCAATCAGATTCCAATCTCTTCACCATGGCCAAGAACAAAGAGCTGTCCAAGAATGTCAGGGACAAGATTGTAGACCTACACAAGACTGGAATGGGTTACAAGACCATCACCAAAAATATATATATGATAACAAACTACGCCATGAAGGACTGAAATCCTGCAGCTCCCGAAGGGTCCACCTGTTTAAAAAAGCACATGTAAAGGCCTGTCTGAAGTTTGAATGAGCATCTGAATGATTCAGAGGAGAACTGCGTGAAAGTGTTGTGGTTAGATGAGACCAAAGTTGAGCTCTTTGACATCAACTCGCTGTGTTTGGAGGAGGAGGAATTCTGCCTATGACCCCAAGAACACCATCCCCATCGTCAAACATGGAGATAGAAACATTATGCTTTGGGGGTGTTTTTCTGCTAAGGGGACAGGACAACTTCACTGCATCAAAGGGACGATGGACAGGGCCATGTACTGTCAAATCTTGGATGAAAACCTCCTTCCCTCAGCCAGGGCATTAAAAAAGGGGTCATGAATGGGTGTTCCAGCATGACAATGACCCAAAAAATGGCCACAGGAACAAAAAAGTGGCAAAAGAAGCATATTAAGGTCCTGGAGTGGCCTAGCCAGTCTCCAGACCTTAATCCCATAGAAAATATGTGGAGGGAGCTGAAACTTTGAGTTGCCAAACATCAGCCTCAAAACCTTAATGATTTAGAGAGGATTTGCAAAAAGGAGTGGGACAAAATCCCTCCTGAGATGTGTGCAAACCTGGTGACCAACTAAAAGAACCGTCTGACCTCTGTGATTGCCAACAAGGGTTTTGCTATCAAGTACTAAGTCATGTTTTGCGAAGGGGTCAAATAGTTATTTCACTCATTAAAATGCAAATAAATGTATAACTTTTTTTAAATAAGTTTTTCTAGATTTTGTTGTAATTCTGTCTCTCACTCTTAAAATAAACCTACTGTAACATTAAAATTATAGACTGATCATTTCTTTGTCAGTGGACAAACGTATAAAATCAGCAGGGGTTCAAATACTTTTTTCCCTCACTGTACTATTGTAATACTTATAAAACACATTAACTGAGAACTCGGGTGGTGTTTGAAGTTCAGTAGAGTGTTACGATTGATACATAACAATTACAAATAATTCATTAAAATCTATACAATAATTAGAACATAACCCGACATCTAAAACATTATATAAAAAGTTAAATAAATTTAAATAAAATAAGAATCAAATAAAATAGGAAATAAATTCCAATTGAACTGTTATTCATGTGAAATAAAAAATCTCTACAAAAGACCTCCTTACACAGTAATTTAGAATCTAAAAAAAATAAAGAAAGGATCTAATCTAATAATCACTAATAAAGCAGTTGATGTCTAATTTAATATTTAACCCCTGTGGTGCCAAGGTACGTAAGAAATAAATCAATTTTAGGAGAGGTCCCTAACTGTAAACGGCGCTCGTCGCCGTATTGCGTTCCACGCTGGAACGCATATGGCGACCGTGTGATGATGTCACCTCCCGGCGCCGCATGCGTTCCAGCGTGGAACGCTGAAGTGCGAGTTGAATTAGTGCTTTATGCACTACGCCTGCCTCGCTCCTATGAACAGAACAGCGTGCAGACTGCACACTGTTCTATTATTGTCGGCCGTAGCCGGCCTGGCTACAAATGAACTATCAAGCTAATGCACATTGCCATTGCTGGGACACCCTAAACAGATCTTCCTTCAGGAGACCCTCCGTGAAAGAATCCCATTGTTGTTGCAGTGCTCTGTTTGCTGGAGGGCACTTGTCCTCTGCAGGCGGATGGGTACTATTGCTACGTTGCATTTACTGTTCTAGAATTAAAGGGACATACACTCTGAAACCATCTGAGCTATAATTGCCTCTCTTACGCCAATGCTACTTGCATACAGTATTTTAATATGCTACGTGCTTGACATGTGTTGTTATTTGTACACGGGCATCCGCCCTAAAATATTGAACATGTTCGCTCTTTTTTTTATGCTAAGAGTTGAAGGTATTCTATACCTGCTCCCTTAGTTGCCCAATGCATTCCTTTGTGTAAGGTGATATGATGTAGAGAACACCCAAACTCCTGTTCTCTGATTGGAGTGATGCCGGTACTGATAATCACTTACATAGAGAAGTGCATTGGTTGTGCTCATTCACGTCTATCGTATGCTTTCTTTTTTTTTTTTTTTTAAAGTGTATTTTGTGCGTGTACTTGAGAGAGGAGCCGGACTGCAGGAGTTGGGAGTAGGCAGGCCTCTGCCACCTTTCTCCATGCCCCGGGTGGCAATGGTGGGTGTGTGAGGGGGTCCTCCCACACAGCCCGCCCTACCTGCTCCGCTTTGAAGCACAACGGGGCAGAGGGACTCCCTATAAGGGAGTGAGAGGATTTGCCCGCTCAACCAGCCCCGTTAGTCCTTCGCCTCTCTTTTTTAGAGACCGCGTGGTCAAAGTGCGTGCATGTTAACCCAATTTTGAGTGCGTGTAAGTGTGGTGGTTTTTGTGGGAGGGGGGTGGGCGTACTAAGCGCAGGCTTACCTCGCATAGCACACCCACCGGGAGCCGGGCTGAGACCACCAAACTCAATTCACATGTAGCCGAGACCGGGATCCGAACCCCTAGCTGCAGAGGTGAATGGCTTATCAGCACAGTGCCAATCGCGTTGAGCCACCGCAGCTTTCTTCTATCGTATGCTTTCAACGCTAGGGGTTGGAGGCATGTTGTAATACCACCAGCCTTAGTAGCTCAACGCATTCCTATATGTGAAAGTGATATGATGTAAGGAACCCCCAAACTCCTGTTCTCTGATTGGAGTGACGCCTGGGGTCCAGTACTGAAATTTCACATAACGTAGAGAGCTGCATTGAAATCTTTCCTTATCCGCAGTTGTGGTTCACTCTCGTTCACCGTAGTTTGTGACACTAACCCAATTGAATCCTTGCCATGTGGGAGACACCCTCTATACACCCCAAAACTGCAAGGAAATGGAGTCTCTACCATGGATACGTCTAAAATGGTCTGACACACTATGGTATTTATAACCTTTCAAGATGTTTGAAATATGTTTCCCTATTCTCTTTTTTAATGTGTGTTTAGTATGTCCTATGTAGGTTTACCCACATGGGCATAATACACTACATGTGTGGAATCACAGGTTATGAGATCCTTAATCTCATAATCTTGATTATTGTGATTAGAATAAATCTGTGAACATTTCTTTACATTGTTTTGGACATAGCTACATGCTTTACATCTGTTACATGCTACAAAACCTCTTCTACTTGGGCAAGACAGGGCCCAAAGTTCTGTCCAGTAATAGGACCTGCCAGTGTTTCCGAAAAATTTCTACCTCCTTATATTGGCAATCATAATCTGAAATAAAGCACCACTGTTTAGTGTCTTCATTTACTATGTTGTTATTCTCCAGATAATGCTCATGTGGCATAGCCTGGATTTTTTAAATATCCTGATTAATTGTAGCTTCTCTATAGCCTTTTTGTACAAATTTATGTTTGAGATTGTTCAAGATGTCCACTGTTAGATAACTGTTTCTGTAAGTCTGTTTAAATTAAACCCTGGTTGCCAGACTCATCCTCCCTAAATATTATCAGGTCTAGGAAATGGACAGCGTGGCAATCCCACTGAAATTCTAACCTGATGTTGTTATTATTTGTATTCAAGTCAGACATAAATGAGAGTAAACTCTTCTCTGGGCCCCCCCAAATGAACATCAGGTCATCAATAAACCTTTTATAAAACCGCAGTTCCAGTCTGTGTTTATCAAAAACATAATTTATCCTCCCATTCAGCCATAAAAATATTGGCAAGGCTGGGCGCAAATTTAGCTCCCATTTCCACGCCATTCTTTTGACTATAAAAGGAAATCTGATACCAGAAATCATTATGGGACAAACAGAAATCCAGGAATTTTATAAAAAAATGTTTTGGGTATGAGGAATCTCATCTCTTTGACTTAAAGCCCAGTTCAATGCTAACAAGACATTATCATGTTGGATGATGGTATACAGAGATGAATATATTTTGATTATTTTTATCAGAAAGGATACAGACTTTAGCACTATGTATTAATTTAATTTGTTTTTGTGGTTATAATAATAGTAATAGCAACTATAACATTTACAGTAACATCAGGGATATCAACAAATATACTGTATCTTGCATACAATTGTCTGATGCTTTAGGATGTGTAAGCTATTTTCCATTTATTATAAAATGTGTTTTGTGAGGTTTGTTAAGTGGTTAATTACTTTTTGTAAATGTGTTTTGTGAGATTTGTTCAGTGGCTAATGGCTTTTTGTAAATGTGGTTCATATTAACTCTATGGATTACTTTTCAAAGGAAAAAAGAGACAGGTCCCAAGTGCTCGGAAGCATGGGACTTTGAAGTGTTGTCCCAAAAAAAGGTATATATGCATCTTTAAAAATGTACAAAGTTTATTTTATGAAGGGATTAAAATTACACAAAGTAGACACTGACGTGTCAAAAAATGCAAGTACAGGATGCACATAATACAAAAAGTAACATATATATGGTATCAAAAAGATCAAACAAGGGGGGGGCGTGGCTACCGAGCTCCTGCATGGATGCCTGAGCAGTGAGCTCCGTGCCAGCAGTAGGAGTAACAACGTGCCGAAGCACCCTCAGCCACTCAAACTTGCCTGGATCGCTCCTCCGGACTGCCTGGACCCCCGAGATGGCCCGCAAACGGAAGACAGCACCCCAGGTCCAGAAGCTTTCACACTTCTTCCCGCCGACTCCTCGAGGCCTAATCCAAGATGGCGCCGGCGGCGCCTCGCCGTCCTCCTCCAGCGGCTCCAGCTCATCCCCTAACAGCCCAAATCCACTGCTGGGAACAGCGCACGGATCCCCGGAGGCCTCCACACCACTGACACGCAGCCCAGCTAAGTCAAAGCCGCGGCTGTCCCCCGAGTGCTCAGACAACAAGCAGGTCAGTGCTCAGGATTCCCTTAATGATACCAGGGAGCTGGCGGAGGCGATCAATTCATTCCCCACCACTGACAAACCCCTGTCTGACACCATGTTGAGGGATATGCTAGTGTCCCTCCGCAGTTCCCTCCACGCTGACATGATGGACTGTATGAGGGGGTTCAAGGCAGACGTACAGGAGCTGGGGGGAAGAGTGGAGCATGTGGAACAGAAGATGGGGGAGTTTGCCTCTTCTCACAACTCCTTAGTAGATGCCCACAACGATCAGGCTGATGAAATAGCATGGCTCAAAGCTAAGATCTCGGACCTGGAGGACAGATCCAGGAGGAATAACGTCAAAATCCGTGGCGTCCCTGAATCTGTCCTCCCTCAATAACTGTTGCAATATGCTCAGGACTTTATGAAGCTAATTGTCCCTGATCTGTCTGCTGCAGACTTAGCAATTGATAGGATACATCGCCTGCCTAAGCCGTCACACCTGCCTGACACCATACCCAGGGACGTTCTGATGCGGGTGCATTTCTTTCAAATAAAGGAGCGCTTTATGATGTCCTTCAGGAAAAACAAGGACCCGCCAGCTCCATACTCGTCCATCCAATTGTTCGCGGATCTCTCCCAATTTACTATGCAGAGACGCAGGTCCCTTCTCCCAGTTACCAAAGCGTTACGCAATCACGAAATTGTGTACAGATGGGGCTACCCAGCCAAACTCACCATCACAAGAGACAACCACACATCCGTGATTAACACCCTCTCTGAAGGCCTCGATCTCTTGCGGTCTTGGAATATCGTCCCTGAAAAGGCGGACGAGGACCCTCCCTCGACCTCTAAAATTGCCACCCATGATTCCTGGCAGAAGGTGACCCACAAAAAGAAGGGCAAGAAGCGATCCTCCTAGGTGCTCCGGCTTCGAAAACATCACTATACTACTCTATACCTACTGACTATGACACTTTACCCTCCGTGTTAACTGAGCAGCATGGCTGCCCTCAGATTCATAAATGAATCTCCCTTTTTACCTCTCAGAGTTGCTCTGTTCGAGCTGATATGTTATGTGACTGTTTGCTTTCTTATGACTTTGTCAATTTTTTTTTTCTTCTATTTTCTTTGTTCTCTCTTTTTTTTTTGCCAACTTCCTCCCCTTGCCAAGAGATGGACCTCCTCCCACATGCCAGGATGCAGCAAGCCCTCTGCCTACGACCAACAACACCTTGGATTTTATCTGAGCTTAGAGTGCTGCTTCAGCCTAAGGTACTGTTTCTCTATTCCCCCACTACACCATGGTGATTAAAATAGTCTCTTTTAATGTTCACGGTCTGAACCACCCCGTTAAAAGATCGGCACTATGGAAGGAAGCCCAGAAACTGCGGGCGGACATTCTTTGCGTACAGGAATCCCATTTTCTCTCCTCTAAGCCCCCTTCCCTTACAAACAAGAACTACCCCCATTTGTTCTTCGCCTCTGCCCCCAATAGGAAGCATAGAGGGGTCATCACCATCATCAGAGACTCTGTGACATTCAAACTTGGAGAGGTGATTTCTGATCCTGCTGGTAGATATTTGATTGTTATAGGTGAATTCAATAATCGTTCCTATACTATTGTTAATCTCTATGCCCCTAATGTTCACCAGACTAGGTTTGTCAATAAGGTGTTCAAGATTCTTTCCTCTGTTAAAAAAGGAGAGGTTATTATATGCGGTGACTTTAACATGACGGTTGATTGCGGTGTTGACACAACCTCAAAATCTAAACGTCCCCTTCCAACACTATTCCCCACGCTTCTGAGAGAGGACTACTATGATGTCTGGAGGTGTCAACACTCCAATGAACGCGACTTCACTTTCCATTCAGCAAGGCACAATTCTTACTCCCGTATTGATATGATTTTGGTGGATAGGTCCCTGCTTGGGGTGATCTCCTCCTCCTCCGTTCACGACATCTCGTGGTCAGACCATGCACCTGTCTCTGTGGTGTTGGAGGAGGAGTTGACCCCCAGCCCTGCTCGTGTGTGGAGGGCCAATGCAGGACTGTTTCAAATGCAAGATCAGGTAAATAATATTACTAAACAGCTGACTGAATTTTTTGAGATTAATGAGGGTTCGGTTTCTGATCCGGCTGTCCTATGGCGTGCCCACAAAGCCTTCATCAGGGGCGTTCTACTCCAAATTAGCTCGAGGTTGAAACGCCAACGGACCTTGAAGGTTGACCTTCTCCTTCGGGAGATCAGATCCATTGAGACACAAAACAGGACCTCGCCTAACCCAGATCTGTCGGCCAAACTGGTTAAACTCAGATGTGACCTTAGACGCGTTCTCCTAGAATCCCACAATAAGTTTGTTAAAGCCTTGAAGATGACGCACTACTCCTCTGGTAACAAAGCTGGCAAATTCTTAGCTCGTCACCTTAAGGACCAGAGGACTCGTGCGAAAATCCCCTTTATCCGCAACCTGAAGGATGATAGCAAACTATATGACCCGAATGACATTGCCAACTCATTCGCTGACTATTACTCGTCCCTATATAACCTAAAAAATGACGGTGACACCCCACAGCCCACGGATCAAGACATACAAACGTTTCTGGCCGATCTCTCTCTACCCACCCTGTCCCCCTCCCAACTTGAAGACCTAAATGCCCCAATTACAGTGGAGGAAATTCTGAAAACGATAGCCAAAATGCCCCTAGGTAAATCTCCTGGTCCAGATGGGTTGCCGAACGACTATTACAGAACGTTCGGCAAACTCCTTGCTCCCTCATTGCGCTCGGTGTTCTCACAGGCTATGTCCTCCGCCAACTTCCCCCCTGAGATGTTAAATGCCTATGTTGTGACCATACCCAAACCCGGCAAGCCCCCTGATGTCCCTACCAACTTTCGCCCCATCTCATTATTAAATACTGATGTTAAGCTCTATGCCAAAATCCTCGCCCACAGACTTTTAACTGTTCTGCCATCATTAATCAACTCTGACCAGTCCGGTTTTACGGTCGGCAGACAAGCGTCTGACGCCACCCGCAGGATTATTGGGGTGGTGCAGCATGCTTGGGCCTCTCGAACGCCTTCTCTGCTCCTCTCTTTGGATGCGGAGAAGGCGTTCGACAGGGTCCATTGGGGCTATATGTCCCAGACCTTAACTAAGTTTGGGTTTCGGGGTCCTATCGTATCAGCTATCCTAGCCCTCTATTCTCATCCCATGGCCCAGGTCTACACTTCTAATTGCCTTTCCCGCCCTTTTCAAATAACTAATGGGACGCGTCAGGGGTGCCCCCTTTCCCCATCAATTTTTAATCTCTTGATCGAACCATTGGCCGAAAAAATTAGATCCCATCCCCTAATACTAGGTTTCTCTATCCAAGATACACTCCATAAGATTAACTTATTCGCCGATGACATCATCCTATCCATAACATCCCCGGCTAAATCACTCCCACACGTCCAAAATGTTCTTCGGTCCTTCAGTAACATCTCCTACTACAAGGTTAATTGCTCCAAGTCGGTCATACTGCCTATCCATCTCCCTCCCTCTGACCGGGCATATTTGGAAGGTGCCTTCCCATATGCGTGGTCTACAAATAGCATCTCATACCTAGGCCTTCAGATCACGGCAGACCCTTCGGGACTAGCAGATGCCAACTACCCGGCTCTAATTGGGAAACTCTTGAAGGAGTCCACCCGGCTGGCTAAGACAGAACTCTCCTGGTCTGGGCGTCTTGCTTCCTTTAAGATGTTATTGCTACCCCAGATCCTGTACGTCTTTCGCACACTTCCTGTCCCCATAAAACCCCCCCACCTGAGATCCTTGAACTCTATACTGCGGACATACGTGTGGAGCGCACGAAGACCCAGATGCTCTAAAACAATACTAACTAGACATAGAGCTGCTGGTGGCATGGGTCTTACGGATATAAGGGACTACTATCGCGCAACCCTCCTCAACCAACTAAAGTCATGGTTTACTGACCCTCCGGTGGTCCCTTGGTGCAGCATCGAACGGTCACTAAGCCCCACTAAGGACCTACCCTCCCTACTATTCCTTGACAGGCTGAGACCCTTCTCCCTTCACCGGCTTCCCCTGTCCATTCGGGCCTCCTTGGGGGCCTGGAGGGACCTCGGACTCATCTCCGATCCTCGGGATGAAATGGTGGAAGTACCTATCCCCATTGAGACTCTAATGAGTGCTATCCCTAATATCACTCTTGGAGACTGGAAAAGCAGGGGCATCACCCATATCTCTGATCTTTTCCGCGAGGGCCGCCTCGCCTCCTTTCAGCTCCTCCAGTCCATGTACAACCTCCCCTTGAAAGACATGTACAGGTTTCGCCAAGTATCCCATTTCCTTCAATCAATTAACAGCCACAAAATTCTCCTCCCGGTCCAAGTGTGGAAATTCTTTACCTCCCCCACTCCCATTGTCAAAGGGATACCACTTTTCTACACTCTTCTCCAGCATAGACACACCTTCGTCAAGTCCCCCCCGTTCTTGAAATGGGAGGCGGATCTTGGCAAGACCTACACAGACTCACAGTGGCAGGTCGCTCTTAATTCGGTCTTCAAGGCCTCTAAATGCTCAAACCACTGGGAACTTGCCCAAAAGATCTCTCTACGGTGGTATCTTACACCGTACCGAATGTCCAAATTCTCGCTGGCTAACTCGCCTCTGTGCTGGAGGGGATGTGGAGAGGTGGGTAACATTATGCATGTCTTTTGGAAATGCAAACACTTGACTAGCTTTTGGAACAGTGTGTTCAGATGTATATCCTCTATGACAGGTATGATCACGCGGCCGGGACCTGACCTGGCTCTGCTGAGTTTACACATTGACAAGTTCCCCCCTCAGTTCCGAACTGTGGTTACACACCTCTTGCTAGCTTCCAGATCCCTCATCACTCGGAACTGGAAATCCAACGTAGTCCCCAATCTCTCAAACGTAATCTCCCTCACTCGAGATAATTACATTTATGAGTCCCTGATCGCCTCTAGGGCTGGATAGAGGAGGTGCTTTGATAGGAGATGGCTGATATGGACTGAATGGTATAAGGAGTGACCTTACCTTGTTTTACCTTAGTTAACCGATTGCTTACGAGCTATTAATGATTACTTACGTTTCAGCGGAGGCTTCCTCCAGCCCTGGTATTAATACGCTTTGTACTGGTCCTAACTACCAGGTCCATCTCACTCTCACTCCCACTCCCTTTCCCACTCTCTTCTCCTTCACCATTCCCTTCCCACCCCCCTTCATTTCCCTTTTTCTTTTATTTATTTCTCCATTTATTTCTCCATTTGTTTCCATATCTGTATTCATTTCACTGTTCGATGCCTCACCTTTGCTTGTTGCAATGGTACTTCCATTATGCATCGTCTACCAACGCTAAATGTCCATGTGGGGACATATAAAAATTAGCTGTTAGACTTGTTTGAGGATGTCAACTAATTTGCTGTATCTTACTATGAATCTAAGTTATCTTCAAGCTGTAATACTAAGCCAACCAGGTGATGTCGCCCTATACTCTTGTATGTTTACTTGTTTCAATGATGTATGACATTCTTTTGTATGTACTAAAATCCCAATAAAAATTTAAATTGAAAAAAAAAAAAAAAAAAGATCAAACAAATCTGTAATCTCTACACGTTTTGTGGAACAGCGCCCACATCATGAGAAGACAGCCATAGCATTTTTACATTTGATGTATCTGTGGAAAAACCATGTCATAAGTAGATAGATCTCAAATGAGTAAAACTCACAAAAAAAGGCAAAAAAAAGCACCAACCGCAGGGTAAATATCTCACTAAATCCCAACAGGGAAAAGGTGGTTCCAACAGGGTAACCTCTGTCTGGGAGCTGGTGGAAGAATCTATGTGCAAAAAGCAGAAACCACACTGTAGGTATCTTACTAAATCCCAACAGGGTAGAGGGGGTTCCAGTAGCGTAAGCTACTAATAAATATGACAAAAGTGAGGGGAGAAACTGTGGCAGTCGTCCTTTGTTTCACTTTGCAGGTACTTTGTTTTGTTCTTTTGTTAAGAACATTGCCATAGTTTCAACCATCACATTTGTCATTATTATTAGTTCACTGGTGTAGCTCTGTCCCATATACAATTTCACCTTAATATTTGTAGCCTGTGAAACATTTTTTGTTTACACCTTACCTTCTCCTCTTCCCTATTTGTGTTTTTAATTTAATTCCACCTTTTTGCACATCTAGGCCTTCCTCCTTCAGGGTCCCCCTGTGTGTGCCCCAGCCCCGGGTGAGCCCCCTTTTTCATCTCCTGGAGTTTACTCTATTGGCACCACCTCTACCCTGTGGGGATTTAGGGAGATACCTGCCCTGTGGTTGGTGCTTTTTGTGCATAGATTCTTTTATAAGCTGCCGGACAGAGCTTATCCTGTTGGAACCACCTCTACCCTTGTTGAGGTGCTTTATGCACATTGACTTTTGCAATACAACTTATATGTAAGCATATACATATTGTTTTTCATGACATGGCTTTTCTAGAGATACATCAATAATAAAAATACTATGGCTGTCTCCTGATGAAGTGGGCGCTGCTCCATGAAATGCTTAGAGATTACAGTCTGAAAGTGCATCTACACTGAGCAAAATTATAAACACAACACTTTTGTGTTTGCCCCTATTTATTATGAGCTGAACGCAAAGATCTAGGACTTTTTCTATGTCCCCAAAAGGCCTATTTCTCTCAAATATTGTTCACAAATCTGTCTAAATCTGTGTTAGTGAGCACTTTTCCTCCTTTGCCAAGATAATCCATCCACCACACAGGTGTGGCATATTAAGATGCTAATTAGACAGCATGATTATTGCACAGGTGTGCCTTAGACTGGCCACAATAAAAGGCCATTATAAAATGTGCAGTTTTACTGCATTGGGGGGTCCAAAAACCAGTGAGTATCTGGTGTGGCCACTATTTGCCTTACGAAGTGCAGCACGTCTCCTTCACATAGAGTTGATCAGGTTGTTGATTGTGGCCTGTGGAATGTTGATCCATTCCTCTTCAATGGCTGTGCGAAGTTGCTGGATATTGTCAGGAACTGGAACACACTGTCATATATGCCAATCCAGAGCATCCCAAACATGCTCAATGGGTGACATGTCCAGTGACTATGCTGGCCATGCAAGAACTGGGATATTTCCAGGAATTGTGTACAGATCCTTGCAACATGGGGCCATGCATTATCATGCTCCAACATGAGGTGATGGTCTTGGATGAATGGCACAAAAATGGGCCACAGGATCTCGTCACGATATCTCTGTGCATTCAAAATGCCATTGATAAAATGTGCCTGTGTTCGTTGTCCATAGCATACACCTGCACATACCATAACCCCACCGCCACCATGGGCCACTCGATCCACAACATTGACATCAGCAAACCACTCACCCACACAATGCCATACATGCTGTCTGCCATCTGCCCTGTACAGTGAAAATTGGGATTCATTCGTCAAGAGAACACCTTTCCAAAGTGGCAGACGCCATCGAATGTGAGCATTTGCCCACTAAAGTCGGTTAGGATAACGAACTGAGGTAAGGTTGAGACCCCAATGAGAATGACAAGCATGCAGATGAGCTTCCCTGACACAGCTACTGACAGTGTGTGCAGAAATTCTTTGGGTATGCAAACCGATTGTTGCAGCAGCTGTCCAGGTGGCTGGTCTCAGACAATCTTGGAGAAGATGCTGGATGTGGAGGTCCTGGGCTGGTGTGGTTACATGTGGTCTGCGGTTGTGAGGCCGGTTGGATGTACTGCCAAATCTCTAAAACGCTTTTGGACACGACTTATGGTAGAGAAACGAACATTCAATTCAAGGGCAACAGCTCTGGTGGACATCCCCGCATGCCAATTGCACGCTCCCTCAAAACGTGCAACATCTGTGGCATTGTACTGTGTGATAAAACTGCTCATTTTAAAGTGGCCTTTCATTGTGTCCAGCCTAAGGCACACTTGTGCAATGATCATGCTGTCTAATCAGCATGTGGATATGCCGTACATGTAAGGTGGATGGATTATCTTGGCAAAGGAGAAGTGCTCACTAAGGTTGCTTTCACACTGAAAGGGTTAAGAGCGCTGGTGGTTCGGTGGTGCTGCCCATTGATTTCACAAATGTTGTAAACATTGATTTCACAATGTTGAGGTGTATATATTGAAGTTTGGGTTATTATAATAGTGGTATTACTTATACATGCCGCAACAGTTGTTATCACTGGAAAGCCGATCGCCTGCTCTAAACAACGGTACCGGGATGATGCCTGCAGCTGCGGGCATCATCCCGGTATAACTCCCGAAAGCCGAGGACACATATCTGCATACGCTCGGTGGCATGGAGTTAAATATCACCAAAAGAAAGCTCTATTTGTGTGAAGAAAATTATAAAAATGTCATATGACCGTGAAATTGTCATTCCACGTGTGATAGCACAGAAGACTGAAAATTGGCCTGGGCAGGAAGAGGGTGTAAGTGATCAGTAAGCAAGTGGTTAAATAAAAAATTATTACCATCTGGATTCTATTGCCCTTCGTAGGAATACCAATTCAGCAGCATAAGGATGGCCAGACTGAGAACTTGATGCTGCCGCTCCACTTCTTGAATCCTTTTGCTCTGCTGTAATATTATGACAAAGTCGGTCACGTAATGGCTTCCATCGAGTGCGTAGTGAGGTTACTATTCAAAAGAACTAAATAACGCATCAGATACACTCCACATATGAAATATATACAAAGCATGCATTTGTACAAAAAAACTGCATAGAAATGTACTTACAGTGTTTTGCTTTCTCCCGAATACTCAGGGTGCTTCAGTTTGACAGTAGTGCTGATGCTATCTCCTTCCAGGATGCTATCTCCTTCCAGGATGAATGTTTTATAATTCTGTCCTTATAATATGGGTGAGATTTATCCCAGAGGTTGCCATGTCCTTGCATAGCTGCAATTAACTGATGTTGTGTGACCTCCCTCCTGGTCATGTCTGAACATGAGGCTCTCTCATAGAAAGATGGAGACGATGGGCAGGGTCAGCAGATAATTCTTGTAAAGCCAGGAAATTATTTACAGTGACAACACACCTTTTTTTGTTTACTAAAAAAAAATTGAAACTTGACATTCAGAAAATATAAGAGGAGTTTAGGAGCGACCAATGTTTTTACAGCTTCTAAACTTCTCCAGAAAACGTGATAGAGAAGGTTTATTTATTTTTTCCTGCCTCTGAACGTCCCTGACAGAAAACACCTGTAGTAGTCATTTAGCTAGATTCACGTAGGGCGGCGTATGTTTGAGCCGGCGTAGCGTATCGTATTTATGCTACGCCGCCGTAAGTTAGAGAGGCAAGTGCTGTATTCACAAAGCACTTGCGTCCTAAGTTACGGCGGCGTAGCGTAAATGTGCCGGCCTAAGCACGCCTAATTCAAATTGTGAAGAGGTGGGCGTGTTTTATGCAAATGAATCGTGACCCAACATGATTGACGTTTTTTACGAACGGCGCATGCGCCGTCCGTGGACATATCCCAGTGCGCATGCTCCAAATGATGCCACAAAGACTTATTGTTTTTTTTTTTTTTCAAAAAGTATTTATTGAGTTTTCGAGAGTCATAACAAAACAGGGTAAGACAAGGGCAACGTAAAACAAGTAGCAAGAGGGGACGCAGCCCCGAAAATGTAATGGCATTAGATTAGCGAGAACGTACATGTGACATAGTGGAGGCAAGGTTTTCGAGGTCGGGTACCTGGAGAGATTTTGAGGGGGAGGGGTGTGGGGGTGGGAATTCTCGTTCACACTCCCCCCAAAGGGGGGGGGGCGCCAAAGAGGATATTTGTCTCCACGTAGACAGAGAAATATACATGAGAGTATGGGAGTACGAACTGGTAGGATCTGTAGGGTGAGCATAAAAACAAATCTAACACTGGTGTATAATAAATCGCTAACAACAGCTATGAGAGACATTGCAAACATTACGGCGTAGTATAGAACACAAGGAGAAGAAAAAAATTAACTGAAAGTAAAAATAAAAGTGGGGGGGGGGCACCATGGTATAAGCTGCAGCCATTGAGGCAAAGAAGGGGGGGGAAGGGGGGGGTGGTGACCTCCGGATCATCTAGAGCAGTTCAGGTCATCTGGAAGTGGTGAATCGGGCAGCGGGTGATGGCGGGTCCCCAGCTGGGAACAGAGGCGGAGGGGATTTAAAGTATGAGAAGGAGTATTGGTCAAAATTGGAGAAGTCCTCTTGAGAAAGTGTAGTGGACATGAAAGGTTCCCAAGTTGAGAGGAAACGGGCCTTTGCTGAAGCTCGCTGAAAGTCTGTGGTGGCTCGCTCCTTGTAGAGGAGGAGAAGAAGATCCCGTTGGATTTGGGTGATGGAGGGGGGTAGAGGAGATATCCAGTTCCTCAGGATCGCCCGTCGTGCAACAAGGAAGCAGAGTAGAGGCCAGTTCTTGGGCGCCTGTGGATGAGGCGGAGCAGCATTGGAGTGAGGGGCAGACCCTTGAGATCTTTGAAGTAGCAGGGGGTCCCAGTATCCAAATATGAGGAGGAGAGGATCTTTGGGCAGCCTCAGTAGAGTAATTTGAAAAACGTAGGCCAGGACTTGGTCCCAAAATGTCGAGATAAATGAGCATGACCAGAACCGATGTGCCAAAGAAGGTTTTGGTTGATGACACAAGGGGCAGGAGGCCCCGTTCGAGTCCTGCGATGATCGCAGATAGGGGATGTGAGCCCGGTGGAGGATTTTTAGCTGGGTTTCCTTCCAGATTTCGTTAGGGGTTATCCGTTGGACTTTATTGAAACCGTGCAGCAGTTTGGGTATTAGGTCCTCGTCAGGAAAGTCCTTGCCCCAATTTGCGGCAGATGAGGATGATATGGACGGTAGGGCTTCAAGGAGCAGGGGTTTGTAAATGTCAGAGATCTTATATGAACCTTCCATGAGCAGCCGGTCAGTAAACTTGGAAGAAAAACTTTTCGAAGACTCACTGCAAGAGGAGCGTAGGTAGTTGATGCATTGCCAGTAGTGGAAAACATGGGATTTGGGCAGGTCAAAAGCCTCGGCAATTTTTGCAAAAGATAGGGGAATGCCAGTTGAAGAGTCACATATACAGGGAGTGCAGAATTATTAGGCAAATTAGTATTTTGACCACATCATCCTCTTTATGCATGTTGTCTTACTCCAAGCTGTATAGGCTCGAAAGCCTACTACCAATTAAGCATATTAGGTGATGTGCATCTCTGTAATGAGAAGGTGTGTGGTCTAATGACATCAACACCCTATATCAGGTGTGCATAATTATTAGTCAACTTCCTTTCCTTTGGCAAAATGGGTCAAAAGAAGGACTTGACAGGCTCAGAAAAGTAAAAAATAGTGAGATATCTTGCAGAGGGATGCAGCACTCTTAAAATTGCAAAGCTTCTGAAGCGTGATCATCGAACAATCAAGCGTTTCATTCAAAATAGTCAACAGGGTCGCAAGAAGCGTGTGGAAAAACCAAGGCGCAAAATAACTGCCCATGAACTGAGAAAAGTCAAGCGTGCAGCTGCCAAGATGCCACTTGCCACCAGTTTGGCCATATTTCAGAGCTGCAAAATCACTGGAGTGCCCAAAAGCACAAGGTGTGCAATACTCAGAGACATGGCCAAGGTAAGAAAGGCTGAAAGACGACCACCACTGAACAAGACACACAAGCTGAAACGTCAAGACTGGGCCAAGAAATATCTCAAGACTGATTTTTCTAAGGTTTTATGGACTGATGAAATGAGAGTGAGTCTTGATGGGCCAGATGGATGGGCCCGTGGCTGGATTGGTAAAGGGCAGAGAGCTCCAGTCCGACTCAGACGCCAGCAAGGTGGAGGTGGAGTACTGGTTTGGGCTGGTATCATCAAAGATGAGCTTGTGGGGCCTTTTCGGGTTGAGGATGGAGTCAAGCTCAACTCCCAGTCCTACTGCCAGTTTCTGGAAGACACCTTCTTCAAGCAGTGGTACAGGAAGAAGTCTGCATCCTTCAAGAAAAACATGATTTTCATGCAGGACAATGCTCCATCACACGCGTCCAAGTACTCCACAGCGTGGCTGGCAAGAAAGGGTATAAAAGAAGAAAAACTAATGACAAGGCCTCCTTGTTCACCTGATCTGAACCCCATTGAGAACCTGTGGTCCATCATCAAATGTGAGATTTACAAGGAGGGAAAACAGTACACCTCTCTGAACAGTGTCTGGGAGGCTGTGGTTGCTGCTGCACGCAATGTTGATGGTGAACAGATCAAAACACTGACAGAATCCATGGATGGCAGGCTTTTGAGTGTCCTTGCAAAGAAAGGTGGCTATATTGGTCACTGATTTGTTTTTGTTTTGTTTTTGAATGTCAGAAATGTATATTTGTGAATGTTGAGATGTTATATTGGTTTCACTGGTAAAAATAAATAATTGAAATGGGTATATATATTTTTTTTGTTAAGTTGCCTAATAATTATGCACAGTAATAGTCACCTGCACACACAGATATCCCCCTAAAATAGCTAAAACTAAAAACAAACTAAAAACTACTTCCAAAAATATTCAGCTTTGATATTAATGAGTTTTTTGGGTTCATTGAGAACATGGTTGTTGTTCAATAATAAAATTAATCCTCAAAAATACAACTTGCCTAATAATTCTGCACTCCCTGTAGATGAGAAAAGTGAAAGTCCCTTATCCTGCCAAACTTTGAAGGGTTTATGGTCCAGACCTGCGGGGAAGCTGGGGTTGCCTTGAATGGGAAGATGCCGTGACATGAAGGGGGATAGGCCAAGGAGTTTTCGAGTTTCCCTCCAGGCGATGGCAGTATCTCTAAGTAACAGGTTATGTTGGAGCGTAGGGGTAATCGATTTCCATTTGCAGTGTAGAAGAGCCACTAGGGAGAGGGGGTGTACCATAGCAGATTCTAGACAGTAGTTTGAGTACCTTGAAGAGTGTGATATCCAATCTAGACTTGTCCTCAATAAACATGCTAAATTATACAACCTGACACTAGGAAGACTAACTCCACCCTCGCTCCTGGGAAGAAGAAGTTTTTTCAAAGCTATGCGAGGTCTCTTGCCATGCCATATGAATTTTGAGATAGCCGATTCAATAAGTTTAATATCTTTATGGCGTAGGAGCAGGGGTATGGTTTGCATTGGGTAAAGTAATCTGGCAAAGCTGACCATTTTGACCAAGTGACATCTTCCCAGGAGCGAGAGCGGCAGATCCGACCAGTTCCTCAATTCTTGAGAGATTTTTGTGATCAGAGGGGGGTAATTCAAGTGGTACAGAGAGGAGGGCAGTTTGACAATTCTTATACCCAGGTAAGTGATGTGGGAAGTAGCTACAGTGAAAATAGAGTGAAGCGTCCAGGGAGGGTCAGGGTGGGAGCCTAGGGGGAGGATTTCACTTTTGGAGTAGTTTATTCGGAGGCCTGAACAAAGTCGAAACCTGTCGAAGATCGTTTTGATAGTGAGCATATCAGCGGAGGGGTTTGCCGAAAAAATTAGGACGTCATCCGCAAAGAGCGACGAACGAAGTTCGTGAGAGCCCGTTCGAATGCCATGAAGGGGTGCGATTTGCGAAAGGTGTCTAGACAGGGGTTCTAGCGCTATGTTGAAAAGGAGCGGGGAAAGGGGGCAGCCTTGCCGCGTACCCTTATAAAGGCGAAATTACTCTGAAAGAATCCCAGCAGCTACCAATTTTGCAGAAGGGGTCGCATACATAGCGTTGATAAGATGACAGAAGGGGCCGGAGAATCCCATTTTCGCCATAGATAGAGACAGCCATTCGAAGTTAACATTATCGAAGGCTTTCTCCGCATCTAGTGTGACAATGGCAAAGTCCCCATCCGGGTGTTGTTTGGCGTGTTCCAGGGCCAGCATTACTTTACGGATATTTAAGGTGGCCGTTCTGCCTTTTACAAAGCCCGATTGTGCTGGATGGATCAGGGACGGGATAATGGCGGAAAGCCTGTTTGCGATGATTTTAGATAAAGTTTTGACATCTAGATTTAAAAGGGATATTGGCCTGTATGAGCCTGGCTCGAGGGGATCTTTACCTTTTTTGGATAGTAATTTGATAATGGCCTGGTTTCCCGAGGGGAGATAAGGGCCGCCGGACCACACGCCGCTGTATACTTTGTGTAGAGTAGGTTCTACAATGTTCTGTAAGGTCTTATAGAATTCACTCGTGAAGCCGTCAGGGCCCGGGGCTTTTGAGGGTGTGAGTTTGCGGATGGTATCCGAGATCTCGGCGGTGGAAATGGGGGTATTTAGATCTGCCAGTTGGGAGGGGGAGAGTTTGGGAATAGATAGGTTTTCTAGGAAGGCGGTTGCCGTCATTTTGTCGATGGGGTCCGGGCCGTACAGGGCCAAGTAGTATTGGAGCATTGCTTTATTGATCGCCGGGGGCGTGGTGTGCACATTGCCGCTGGAGTCTCTCAAGGAGGTGATATGGGTGGGAGCGAACGAGCCTTTGCATAATCTGGCTAGGAGTTTACCCGACTTGTTTCCGAATTTGTGGAATGTGGCGTCTAAATTGGCCTTTTTAACCTTTTCTAGAGTGTCTGCCCAGGTGTCGAATGATCTCTTGGCTGCGTGCCACTCGTCTCTGTTGTCAGAAGAGTCAGCTAGGTAGAGACTCCTTTGCGCTTTATGAAGTCGGGAGCTGGCTAATTTATATTTAGACATGGCATTTCTCTTAAAGGAAGTGGCATATGATATGATCTGCCCTCTGAGGAAAGCTTTGCCGGCGTCCCAAAAGAGGTTCGGGTCATCTATATGAGGGGCGTTCGCCGAGGAGTACTCCATCCAGGCTTTCTCCATAAAGTGTTGAAAGTCTGAATGATTGTGGAGGTAAGAGGGAAAGCGCCATAGCCGTGGGTGAGGAGGAAGGTCGAGGTTGTCAAGAGAGACTGATACCGGGGCGTGGTCAGACACCGCGATGTCTAGTATGTCAGTTGCTGATACCAAGGGGATTAAGTCGTCTGATCCAAAAAAGTAGTCTATCCTAGTGAACACTGCGTGGGCCCATGTGGAAGAAAAATATATTTTAAATATATTTTAAAAAAACATTCTGAATATATTTTTCTCAAATATATTGCCATATATTTGAAATGCTACAATTTTGGCCAGATTCAATATATTTCAAAAATATATTCCAATATATTTGTGAATATATTGTGGAATGCATTGTGAAATATGTTGCAAATATATTCATAAATATATGTTAAATGTACTTCTGAATGCATTTAGCAATATATTTATGCAACCATAAATATATTGCAATTTGCATTTTGGAATGTATTGTTAATATATTCAGAAATATATTGCTAAATGCATTCAGAAGTACATTTCACATATATTCATGAATATATTCACAATGCATTCCAAAATGCACTTTGCAATATATTTATGGCTGCAAAAATATATTACTAAATGCATTCAGAAGTACATTTAACATATATTTATGAATATATTTGCAACATATTTCACAATGCATTCCAAAATATATTTACAAATATATTGAAATATATTTTTGAAATATATTGAATCTGGCCAAAATTGTAGCATTTCAAATATATGGCAATATATTTGGGGAAAATATATTAAGAATGTTTTTTAAAATATATTTTAAATGTAAATGTACTTCTGAATGCAAAATTAAAAAAAAAATACAGTCCTATTACATTTTGAAATGCTGTGTATTTATATATTGTATTTTATATATTGTAGGCCTATAAAACCAGCAAACATTTGGAAAAAAAAAAACAACAAACACAGTACACAGTACAATACACACAACTTTATTATCATGCAAATATACAAAAACGTCAACACAGGGAATAGAAAGTGGTGTTAACTGTGGTAAATGACATTAATGACATAAAAGTTTATTTGTGGTATTCTGAGGAGGTTCCTGATGTTTCCCTTCAAGTGATATTTCAACGCCGCAATTTTTCTCGTAACAGCGTCACTGATCGCACCTTATGAAGTCCCAAGGAAACTTTGTCAAAGTAGCATCTTTAAAAAGTAAATGGAAAATATTAGACTTATTAGATTTTGCCTGTGAATCAAAAGCCATATAAGACCCATTTCACACTGCTAAAGCTCCGGCGGTTTTTGCAGTGTTTTTGTAGCACTTTTTAGACTTTTTTTTTTTTTTTTTAAAGGGAAAAAGTCCAGTTTTTAATGCGCTTTTAAGGTGCTTTGGAAGCGCTGCCCATTAATTTCAATAGACAGGTGAGTTTTATAGCGCTCCCAACCTGCCCCAGATGCTGCTTGCATGACTTTTTCTAAAGTTGCGCAAGCGCACTGCCCCAGTGTGAAATTACTCATTGCACTGAAAGGGATGCAGTTTTATGAGCTTTTTAGAGGCCATTTCTAGCTCTAAAACGCCTGAAAACTGCCTCAGTGTGAAAGGGGTCTAACAGATGCAGCTGAATAAATAAAACTAACAAAAGTAAGCATGTATAAAAACATCAAAATATTGTAGACTTTTCAAAAATCAGTATAAAAATCAACATCTTGCCTACAACTTGCCTTTTTAGTTCAGACTACTACCAGACTGAGCAAGATATCTCATTTTGACACAACAGTCAAATTGGCTTACAGTCTACATGTCAAAGCTGATGTTTTCATAGGGTCTAACTGTACCCGCTTCTCTCCATCTGTCAGCCGCTTGGAGGCACCGCCTTAAAAGTTACTTTTTATTGAAGTGGTTGCATGTGCCAGTGCATGAAGGTAAAAAAAAAAAAACTTCTGTGTGCAGCAGCCCCCCTATACTTACATGAGCCCCCTCTCGATCCAGCAATGTCCACAAGAGCCTTGTCTCTCCAGGGACTTGCACTGCCGATTGGCTTTCTGTAGTGGTGGGAGCTATTGGCTCCCAGTGCTGTCAAACACAGCCAGTGAGCCAATTAGGAGATGGGGCCAAGGCAAGGCTCGGTGTGTGATTGGACACACAGAGCTGTGGTTCAGGAGCACCGGCAAGGAACCTGAGAAGAGAAGGATCCAAGCTGCTCTGTGCAAAAATCCTTACACAGGGCAGGTAAATAGGACAGGTTTGATATTTAAAAAAAAAAAAAAAAAAAAAACGATGTTTAACGTTGAATGTTTCGGTACCAAAAGAAAACCTACCTGTTTAGGCCTTGAGTACGACACTTGACAAGCAGATGAGCTCAACTCTTCAGATGGGTGTATCGTGTGCATCACCTTCTGTCCCACACAGTATGAACTGCCACCTTCAGTACTATTAGCTGTGCTCTTGTGGTTTTCAAAGTATCCATTACGCCAGGAAAATCTATGGAAATGCATAAAAACATTTTAAGTAACATAATGGCCTATTTCTTACTATATCCATACATTTCATGTGTTAGAAATTGATTACTTGTGGAAAAATGTACTTTTAAATGATTAGAGGGTTTCCTCTAGTCTGCTGCTGACCCCCCCACCAGATCAAAAATATTCCAGGAGGGTTTCACCCAAGGTAAAAGTAAGGATGTTCCACAAAACAGAAAATATTACTTGTGCATATAGTATATAGTTACCTCAGTGCACTCACTCATATTATAATGAATGTAGTACGATAAACTCCCAGTTACCCAACGATCCCCATTGGTACTGTTGTTTCTGGTTGCTTGAGAGCCAATAGTAACTCTCAAGCATCCACCTCCCATGGCACCCTGCCCCCCTCCCCCTTAGCAGCTAACGAGGGTAACACCCCCAAATTCACATGTGAATGAACCTTAAAGGGCTCATTCACAAGTGCGGTATGCAATGCTCCTCTGAAAAAATATGCAAGGTGGTGAGGAGGCAAAATGTTTACACCAGTAATTGCAGCGCGGTAGTACGGCAATTATATGTTTAAATCAGGTGTGAGGAGGCAACATTGGAGGACACTGTGCCCAGTGATCTTTGACTTCTCCCATGTTGTTCAGGTAGATCTCCACCTCTCTAAGGTTGCCCAACTCTGCCTTAAAACACTGTATTATGAAAGGGAAAATGATTGGTCAAATTTGTCTATTTCCACCTGCCTGGCTTTCAGAAATGTAACTACCTAGCTGAGAGGTAGGTATATTGACTTGCCTGTAACAATTAGTTGTCTCAGTTGTTGGTTTTCTTCTTCCAAGTGCTTATTCCGTTTTTCCATTCACCAGTTGTCAGTCTTTGTCAGGTGCTTTGACAGCGGCTTGCGGCCCATCTGTCAGAATCACAAAAAAAAAAAAAATATTGAGAGGGGATCAAGAAGTGGTAAGGACGAGTTGGAGAGAGTCTGAGAGGGAAGAATTATTTCCCTTTTCGATGCTGGGAAGACTTTGCAGCTGTGCAAGGTGGGGACCCTTTCCTGGAAGCAGCAACACGGTCGGCAGGGCCGGCCCTATGATGGGACCACATTGATTAGTTTGCGCAAAAGACATTGTGGCTGCCGGCAATTCACAGATCCATTTATACTCCTGGATACATGTATAGAGCAATGGCAGGTCCTTTTATACACCTATATGCATGTACAGAGCCATGACAGGCCCTCTTTATACATCTATAGAGCCATGACAGGCCCTCGGTATACTTCTTTATACATGTATAGAGCCACGACAGGTCCTCTTTATACATGTATAGAGCCATGACAGGCCCTCGTTATACATGTATAGAGCCATGTCAAGTACTCTTTATAGTCCTATATACATTTATAGAGCCATGACAGGTCCTCTTGATATTCCTTTACATGTAAAGAGTAAATGACAGGTCCTCTATATACATGTATAGAGCCATAACAGGTCCTCTATATACATGTATAGAGCCATGACAGGTCCTCTTTATACTCCTATACATGTATAGAGCCATGACGGGTCCCCTTTAGTTATCATGATATAAAATAATGAATGTGGGGGCCTTTTGGTTGGCGTGATTTTTTTTTTTTTGGGGGGGGGGGCAGCATTTCATTCTTGGTCCCAGGAAGCACAATGTCTTGGGCCGGCACTGATGGTCGGCCACAGGTTACTTGACCCTGATCTCCTGTACGGGGCAACAATACAAATGTGGCAGCCCGTGCATTGTGGGCGAATGGGTATCGCTCCCCAAATCCCTGCCAGGATCGGCATTTTTTTTTTTAAAACATGCTTTATGGCGCCAGCTGCCAGGCTAGGGGGCGGTTGTGCCGTTGAAGACATTAGCAGCGGCAGTGAGAAGATGAGGGGAGAGAGCTGGGACTACAAGGAGCAGCCAGCCTGCATGTAAGTCCGGCCTGGGCTTGCTGTGATATCCGATTCCCCCTTTCTCCTGGTCGCTTGGGGAACTGTTGAGAGGAACAGAGAACAGGCAGACAGGATAGGAGAGGACAGGCAGCAGCGCCGCTCTCCTTGAGTAAAGCCTTCACCGCCGCTGGCTCAGGTACTGAGGTACATAGTGGAAGCACAGGCAGCACGTGTGTTGCAATCCTGCACCCTGTCACATGAAATAAAAAAAAAAAAAAAACTGACTGTGCTGTCAAGTTTTTAGTGCCTTGTGTACAGGGGGGGGGGGGGTGCTACAGAGGGGAACTGGTGGTGGGGGGGGGGGATGGGGTACAAAGGGGGAACTGGTGTGTGGGGGCAGATGTGCGGGGGTACAGAGAGGCAACTGGTGTGTGTATGGGGGGGGCAGATGTGCGGGGGTACAGAGAGGGAACTGGTGTGTGTGTGTGTGTGTGTGTGTGTGTGGGGGCAGATGTGTGGGGGTACAGAGAGGGACCGTGTGTGTGTGTGGGGGGGGAGATGTGCGGGGGTACAGAGAGGGAACTGGTGTGTGTGTGTGTGTGTGTGTGTGTGTGGGGGGGGGGGTACAGAGGGGGAACTGGTGTGTGTGGGGCGGGCAGATATGCGGGGGTTTCAGAGAGGGAACTGGTGTGTGTGTGTGTGTGGGGGGGGCAGATGTGCAGGGGTACAGAGATGGAACTGGTGTGTGTGTGGGGGGGGGGGCAGACGTGCGGGGGTACAGAGAGGGAACGTGTGTGTGTGTGTGTGTGTGTGGGGGGGCAGATGTGCGGGGGTACAGAGAGGGAACTGGTGTGTGTGTGTGTGGGGGGGGGGGTACAGAGGGGGAACTGGTGTGTGTGGGGGAGGGGCAGATGTACGGGGGTACAGAGAGGGAACTGGTGTGTGTGTGGGGGGGGGTAGATGTATGGGGGTACAGAGAGGGAACGTGTGTGTGTGTGTGTGTGTGTGTGGGGGCAGATGTGCGGGGGTACAGAGAGGGAACGTGTGTGTGTGTGTGTGTGTGTGTGTGTGTGTGGGGGGGCAGATGTGCGGGGGTACAGAGAGGGAACTGGTGTGTGTGTGTGTGTGTGTGTGGGGGGGGGCAGATGTGCGGGGGTACAGAGAGGGAACTGGTGTGTGTGGGGGGTACAGAGGGGGAACTGGTGTGTGTGGGGGAGGGGCAGATGTGCGGGGGTACAGAGAGGGGCCTGATGTGTGGGGGGAGGGGCAGATGTGCGAGGGTACAGAGAGGGAACGTGTGTGTGTGTGTGTGTGTGTGTGTGGGGGGGGGTACAGAGAGGGAACTGGTGTGTGTGTGGGGGGGTACAGAGAGGGAACGTGTGTGTGTGTGTGGGGGGGCAGATGTGCGGGGGTACAGAGAGGGAACTGGTGTGTGTGTGTGTGTGTGTGTGTGGGGGGGGGGGCAGATGTGCGGGGGTACAGAGAGGGAACTGGTACAGAGGGGGGCCTGGTGTGTGGGGGGAGGGGCAGATATGCGAGGGGCAGATGTGCGAGGGTACAGAGAGGGAACGTGTGTGTGTGTGTGGGGGGGCAGATGTGCAGGGGTACAGAGATGGAACTCGTGTGTTTGTACCCCCACACATCTGCCCCCCCCCCACAAACACACACACACACACACACGAGTTCCATCTCTGTACCCCCACACATCTGCCCCCACACACACCAGTTCCCTCTCTGTACCCCTGCACATCTGCCCCCCCCACACACACACACCAGTTCCCTCTCTGTACCCCCGCACATCTGCCCCTCCCCCTGTACCCCCGCACATCTGTCCCTCCCCCCCTGTGTGGGGGTACAGAGAGGGAACGTGTGTGTGTGTGTGTGTGTGGTACAGAGGGGGAACTGGTGTGTGTGGGGCGGGCAGATGTGTGGGGGTACAGAGAGGGTACTGGTGTGTGTGGGGGGTGTGTGGGGGGGGGGTACAGAGGGGGAACTGGTGTGTGTGGGGGGGTACAGAGGGGGGCAGATGTGCAGGGGTACAGAGAGGGAACTGGTGTGTGTGGGGGGGGTACAGAGGGGGAACTGGTGTGTGTGGGGGGAGGGGCAGATGTACGGGGGTACAGAGAGGGAACTGGTCTGTGTGTGGGGGGGGGTAGATGTATGGGGGTACAGAGAGGGAACTGGTGTGTGTGTGTGTGGGGGGGGGCAGATGTGCGGGGGTACAGAGAGGGAACTGGTGTGTGTGTGGGGGGGGCAGATGTGCGGGGGTACAGAGAGGGAACTGGTGTGTGTGTGTGTGTGTGTGGGGGGGGGGGTACAGAGGGGGGCCTGGTGTGTGGGGGGAGGGGCAGATGTGCGGGGGTACAGAGAGGGAACTGGTGTGTGGGGGGGTACAGAGGGGGCCTGGTGTGTGGGGGGAGGGGCAGATGTGCGAGGGTACAGAGAGGGAACGTGTGTGTGTGTGTGTGTGGGGGGGGGTGCAGATGTGCAGGGGTACAGAGATGGAACTCGTGTGTTTGTACCCCCACACATCTGCCCCCCCCCCACACACAAACACACGAGTTCCATCTCTGTACCCCTGCACATCTGCCCCCCCCCACACACACACGTTCCCTCTCTGTACCCCCGCACATCTGCCCCTCCCCCACACACCAGGCCCCCCTCTGTACCCCCACACACACCAGTTCCCTCTCTATACCCCCGCACATCTGCCCCTCCCCCCACACACCAGGCCCCCCTCCCCCCCCCCCACACACACACACACACCAGTTCCCTCTCTGTACCCCCACACATCTGCCCCCCCCACACACACACACACACACAAGTTCCATCTCTGTGTGTGTGTGGGGGTACAGAGATTGAACTTGTGTGTGTGTGTGTGTGTGGGGGGGGGGGGCAGATGTGTGGGGGTACAGAGAGGGAACTGGTGTGTGTGTGTGTGTGTGTGTGGGGGGGGGGCAGATGTGCGGGGGTACAGAGAGGGAACTGGTGTGTGTGTGTGGGGGGGGGGTACAGAGGGGGAACTGGTGTGTGGGGGGGCAGATGTGCGGGGGTACAGAGAGGGAACTGGTGTGTGCGGGGGTACAGAGCAGATGTGCGGGGGTACAGAGAGGGAACTGGTGTGTGGGGGGGGGGCAGATGTGTGGGGGTACAGAGAGGGAACTGGTGTGTGTATGTGTGTGTGTGTGGGGGTACAGAGGGGGGCCTGGTGTGTGGGGGGAGGGGCAGATGTGTGGGGGTACAGAGATGGAACTCGTGTGTTTGTGTGTGTGTGTGGGGGGGGCAGATGTGTGGGGGTACAGAGATGGAACTTGTGTGTGTGGGGGGGGGGGGCAGATGTGTGGGGGTACAGAGAGGGAACTGGTGTGTGTGGGGGGGGGGGGCAGATGTGCGGGGGTACTGGTGTGGGGGGGGACAGATGCGCGGGGGTACAGAGAGGGAACTGGTGTGTGCGGGGGTACAGAGCAGATGTGCGGGGGTACAGAGAGGGAACTGGTGTGTGCGGGGAGGGGCAGATGTGCGGTGGGTACAGAGAGGGAACTGGTGTGTGGGGGGGGCAGATGTGCAGGGGTACAGAGATGGAACTGGTGTGTGTGTGGGGGGGGCAGATTTGCGGGGGTACAGAGAGGGAACTGGTGTGTGTGTGTGTGTGGGGGGGGGGGTACATATAGGAACTGATATATATGTGTGTGGTGGGGTTTAAGGGGAACAAAGGTGGGGGGTGCCGAGGGGAACAGGCGTTCAGGATGATACAGTGATGGGGTGATCTGAGGTGTGGACGTTCAAATCCACTTTTTAAAAATAAATAAATGCAGATCTTTTTGCAGATCGAAAAATGTGCATTTAGTATTGTTTTAGTAGGAACATGTAAAGCATTGTCAGTGTATCTTTCGCTCGTACAGACAGGCAGTTACACAGCTAGCGTGAGGAAGTGAGCCGGTGCCATCCTCTAGTTGTCTTTGGGCCAGGTCAGGTCAGGTGCAGGGATGTGGACCATGGCTGAAGTATAGGTGAAGAGGCACCGCAAAAATCTCAGTGAAGGGAGGAACGAATGGGGGGGGGGGGCGCGCAAAATGAGGCTTCGCCTAGGGTGTCAAAAATCCTTGCACCAGCCATGCATGAACCCCTCAGTGTTCAGGATGTGTCACAAACCCCCTCCCCACTAGTGAAGAACTACAGGTCACAGCATTAATCCATGAGATCTAAAGGGGTCACATGCTTAGATCTCAGGCGTTAATGCTTGGACTTGTAGTCCTTCACTAGTTGTGAGGGGGGGGGTCAGGTCCTCAGCTCTGAGGGATTCATACAGGGACTTGTTTGCACTTTAGTTACTGGAGGCCATGGTGGTACAATCCCCCAGGGGCCATATTGTCCTCCCTCCCCCACCTTTGTGATAATGTAAAACCTTAGACTGTTTTACCTGATCCATGGGCACCTTGACTGGACTTGCTCCCCAGGCCTAAGGCTGTCAGCTCTCCACTGTGCAGCATGGTGACATGTTGTGGAAGAGGAGATATATATATATATATATATATAACTTCCTTTTAGCACTGTGTACATGCTGCATGGTAACTGGGAAGATACAGAATGAGAACTATTTAGCAGGGAATAGACAAATAAAACTAAACTCATACACCAAACTTTCACAATTCTAATGTTATTTGATAAAAATACACTTACCTGATACAGAGAGTTCTCTCCAAGCATGCTTCCAGCCTGAGCCTTCCACAGACTAGGCCTTAACAGGAAGTGAGAGGTGAACGTTCACCTCTCTGGTTCCTACTTCCTCCCACAGACTTGCTGTATTGATTCTGAGTGCATTGCAGTCTCTATCATCCTGTTTAATGAATTTTCCCCCAGAGCAGGATTTAAAGGAGATTGTTGGCACAGAAATCATCCCCCATCCCAATAAAAGGAACAAGAAAAAAGACAATATTTATACATGTAAGTGATGGGAGATGCATTCTAGAGATATATACTGTACTTTCATTCTGCTAGATATGTGTGTGTGATAAATATACTATGTGTGTAAATATATATATATATATATATATATATATATATATATATATATATATATATATATGTACACACACACAAGAATGCAGCTCTCATCACTTACATATTTATCTTCCAGCCCAGCCCAGCATTGACACACGGCAGCAGTGCAGCTTGGGCAGGGATATGACACTTAAAGCGGAGTTCCACCCAAAAGTGGAAACTCCACTTATCTGCCTCTTCCCCCCTCCATTGTCAAATTTGGCACCTTTCGGGGGAGGGGAGCAGGTTCCTATTATTCGCAGCGGGGAGATCATTTAGAAGTTCATCCCCCTCCTCCCCCCGCTGCTGGGCCATTCAGAAAGTGCAGAACACTTCGGGCATGCGCTGGTAAGCTGCAAGGCCAGTTTCCCTTAGGGCCAGTTCACACCATAGAACCGCAGTCCGCATGCATTCCAGATGCTTTTCTGCATGCGTGTTTTTGATTCATTCCAGTGCATTTTCCCCCCTCTTTTTTCTTAACCTTAAATAAGGACATGTGTGTTCAGGTGCGTTTCAGTGAGTTTTTGATGTGCTTTACAGTGTTACAGTACAGTCCACTGCAGGAAAAATGCAGCATGTTCTACTTTTTTTTCTGGAACTGGAACACACTGGAACTGCAGGCACTGGTGTGAACTATGCCATTAAAAACCATATAACCTCCATGCAGAAAAAAAATGCACTGGACTGCATGTGGTGTGAATTGGCCCTTATAGGCAATGGCAGTGGCAGCACCCGAGAGCCGATGGAAACATTGGCTGGAGTACCAACATCGCCGGATTCCAGGACAGGTAAGTGTCCTAAGATTAAAAGTCAGCAGCTGCAGTATGTGTACAGTGTGTGTGTGCGTGTGTACAGTGTGTGTGTGTACAGTGTGTGTGTACAGTGTGTGTTTCTGTGCTGGGGGGGGGAACTTTAATATCCCAATTTCTTTTAATTGGCTGCTGGAATTACCCTTCGGCAGGTACCAAGTCCAAACATTGGACTTAGTATAAAAAGAATATACAGTATATATACTATATTGGCAAAAGTATTGGGATGCCTGCCTTTACACACACAGGAACTTTAATGGCATCCAAGTATATAACGGCTTCACCTCTTCTGGGAAGGCCGTCCACAAGGTTTAGGAGGGTGTCTATGGGAATGTTTGACCATTCTTCCAGAAGAGCATTTGTGAGGTCAGGCACTGATGTTGGATGAGAAGACCTGGCCCGCAGTCTCCACACAAATTCATCCCAAAGGTGTTCTATAAGGTTGAGGTCAGGACTCTGTGCAGGCCAGTCAAACCAAACCAAACCAAACCCAAACTCGCTCATCCATGTCTTTATGGACCTTACTTTGTGCACTGGTCCAAATCATTTGGTGGAGGGATTATGTTGTGGGGGGGAGGGGGGATTATGGTGTGGGGTTGTTTTTCAGGGGTTGAGTTGGCCCCTTAGTTCCAGTGAAGGGAACTCTTAAGATGTCAGCATACCAAGATATTTTGGACAATGTCATGCTCCCAACTTTGTGGGAACAGTTTGGGGAAGGCCCCTTCCTGTTCCAACATGACTACGCACCAGTGCACAAAGCAAGGACCATAAAGACACTGGCCCGGATTCAGAGAGCAATTGCGCCTGCGTAACCATAGTTACGCAGCGCAATTGCTGACTTGTTCCGGCGTTACGAATGCTCCTGATTCAGGAACATCGTAACGCCGACTGCAGCCTAAAATCTGCGTGGCATAAGGCTCTTATGCCACGCAGATTTTAGGCTGCATTCTTGCGATGACCGCTAGGGGGCGCTCCCATTGTGATCAGCGTATAGTATGAAAATTGCATACTAACACCGATTCACAATGTTGCGCGGGCCCTGCGTACGCAAGTTACGGTGTTTACGTACGGCGTCTTTAGCGTAAGGCTGCCCCTTCTAATAGTAGGGGCAGCCAATGCTAAAGTAAATTTGAATTTCACGTCGTTTGCGTAAGTGATTCGTGAATGGCGCTGGACCCCATTCACGTTCACTTTTTAAGCAAATGACGTCCTTGCGACGTCATTTGCCGCAATGCACGTCGGGAAAGTTTACCGACGGAGCATGCGCTCGGCGCAGGAGCGCGCCTAATTTAAATGATTCCCGCCCCCTACGGGATCATTTACATTAGGCGCCCTTACGCAGGGCAAGTTTACATAGCGCCCCCGCAATTTACGGAGCTACTGCTCCGTGAATCGCGGGTAGCGCAGTAAATTTGCGGGGGCGCAGGGCAAAAACGCTGCCCTGCGCCTTCGTAAGAAAGGGGCAAATTCTACCTGAATCTGGGCCACTGATGAGCGAGTTTGGTAATAATAGTGCAACTTCTGATTCATGGATTAAACAGAACATTGAAGATTTATATCCAGAGTTTATCTCGGTACTCTGTAAGCAGACAAGATCCTTGGACTGTGGATGTGGATATCTGAAGGTTCTCATTCATTCAGGTCAATCAATAAATCAAGGTAACTGGACTTGCTGTATTTCAAGACGTTTTGCTGGTCCGCCGACAAGCGTTCTCAATTCAGAATGACGTGTACGAGAATTCTTTGGGAATAGAAAGTGGATACGAGAGGTTTATCTGCTTTGTATTAACTGGATTATGTGCTTAAAATCTTATAAAAAAAAATTATATTTTATTTGAATCTTTTGGTTTTTATTTTTATTTTATTTTAAAAGAGTAAAACAAACAAAATTAAAAGGGGAGTGGGTCTCTTATAAATGTATTCAGAATGTTATCAATGTTTTATTAATTTTTTTCTTTCAAGTCAATATTACAAAAATATCAGAAAAAATTTATTTTAAAAATATATTTTCTGATAGATATCTTTGGAAAATACATTTAAATGATATTTTTGGAATGCATTTACAAATATATGTAGAAATATATGTTGAAATTACTTTTGTATATGTTAAAAAAGTCTCAAGAATATATTTAAAAAATATATTTTCCAATATATGTGTTAGGAAAATACATTTAAATTATATTTTTGGAATGCATTTACAAGTATATTTAAAAATATATGTTTAAATGCATTTTGTATATGTTCAAAAATATCTAGAAAATATATTTACAAACATATATTTTCAAATATATGCCTTTGGGAAATATATTTAAATTATATTTTTGGAATGCATTTACAAATGTATGTAAAAATATATGTTGGAATTACTTTTTTATGTGTTAAAAAAAAACCTGAGAAATATATTTAAAAAATATATTTTCCAATATATGTGTTTGGAAATACATTTAAATTATATTTTTGGAATGCATTTACAAGTATATTTAAAAATATATGGTTGAATGCATTTTTTTTAGATTTTCAAAAATATCTGGAAAATATATTTAAAACAATATATTTTCAAATATATGCCTTTGGAAAATATATTTTAATTTACATTTTTGGAATAGATGTAAAAATATATTAGCGTAGGCAAATATATTGTAAATATATTTAAAATATATAATTTTTTTTAACAAATATATTGGAAATATATTTTTCTTCCGTATGGGGGGGTTCGAGTAAAATGTAAATTCCCTGTCTGCGGGGTGAGATAAACGCCATAGGTCTCGCAAATGAAGCGAGTCCATAGTGGAGGCGAAGAGCGAGGGTTGCGATGGGTCCGGACTCGAGCTGGAGTGTTTGGGGGAAGATCTATCATCTACCTGATGCAGAGTGTCATTAAAGTCACCACCAACCAAGTGCGGGAGGTTGGTGGTTTGCAGTAACCAGGAAGATAGCTCGCCGTAGAAAGCTTTTCCTGGGCTGTTAGGGGCATACACGTTTGAGATGACCAGTTCCTTGGAACCAATTTTGAGACGGGCCGATACCAACCGGCCATGGGAATCGGAATTTACCGCAAGGACCGTGCATGGGAGGTTTTTATGGATTAGTAAGAGGACACCTGCCTTGCGGCCAACGGCCTCTGAACCCAGGACCGTGCCCACCCAGAGTTTTTTCATGTGCGAAAAGTCGGATGCGGGGAGGTGGGTCTCCTGTAGTAGTGCTATATCGGCCTTAAGCCGTTTCAGGTGTCTGAGGATCTTCATTCTCTTGTTTGGGGACCTAAGTCCCTTCACATTCCATGAAAAAACTTTCATGTTGGGGATTCCAGGAGCGGGGTCTGAGATGTATTTCTATGAAAGCACCACTTGGTGAGGGGCCAGGGGAGGTCGCCATATAAAGGTACATTAGGATCTGTAGGACACGGGGGAGGAGGGGGTGAGCACGGAGTACGTGTGTAGGTGCCGGAGGGAGGGGGACAAAAAGGAGGGGAAGGAGGTGCAGGAGGGATGCCCGGAAAGGGAGTAACAGAGAGAACAAAAATTGTAAAACAAAATACAAGAACTTCCACATGAAGTCACTGTACGAGCAGGCCCCCTTGTCACGACCTAGGTGATGTGTGCCCGAGAGCCCAAGATTAGATGGCAGGCTCATCGCGGCTAACAAGCAGTGCACATAGTGAGGGGGGGGAGCAGTGTTGCTGCGTACAGTGAGGCCAGGAGACACAACGTCATATAAAGAGAATGGTACATCATTACTAACCATATCACAAGGATAAACAAGCAGGGAGGGGGAAGAGGGCGAGCTGGCTGGTCTAGGTGCAGTAAGCCTCACATGTGCTTAGATATACCCTATCAAACGGGATACTGGAGGAAAACCAAAAAAAAAGTGTCTTAACGATATCAAACGGAAATAAACATATATCTTAACACAGAAGTCTACCTGACCGGTTGATGTGGGGGTGGGATACCACCAGTAGGTGGAGGGTCAAGTAGTGCAGGAGCATGCCTGCTCCGAGAGGACCTTGACGGTACACTAAAAGTGATCAAAGGAGGGAGTAACCCAGGTGGGAGCGATGGCTCCAGGCAAATCACTTCACAGTGGTCCAGGCCGGTTCTTGGGCCGAGGCCCTGAAGCACTTAGGTGATTCTTTCCTTGGGCTTCTCTGGTCCAGGGGACGGTTAAGTGCCGGGGCCTTGGAGGGCGTCTGGTGGTTGGGATGAGCCTGCCGCGACCGTAGAAAAGCTTTGGCTTCTGAGGGGTCCTGAAAAGTCAGCTGTTCACCATTAGGGGCCTTGAAGCGTAGTATGGCAGGAAAGGCCAGGGTAAATTTAATTTGGTGTTTGAACAGTTCAGTACAGACCTGCTGAAAAGCCTTTCGTTTCTTTGATACCTCGATGGAGTAGTCGGCAAAAACTAACACTTTTATGCCATCGATCTGGAGCTGGCGGGCTTGCCTAAAGGATTGCAATATAAGGGACTTGTCAGCGTAGTTGAGGTATTTTGCAATAATCGGTCGCGGTGACTTGCGGTCGGAGTTGAAAGCCCCCATGCGATGTGCCCGTTCGACTATGCACGGGCCTGGGAGGCCCAGCGCCTCTGGGATGCGCTGAGCGCAGAAATCTGAGAGAGCAGAGGCCTGAAGAGATTCTGGGACTACGACGAAGCGCAGGTTGCTCCTCCTTGATCTGTTTTCTAAATCGTCCAATTTCTGGAGGATGAATTGGTTTGTCTTGTCCTGTGCGTGTTCTAAGGCCTGGGTCTGATAAATTTCCTCTTCTGTGCTGGACAAGCGGTGTTCCAGCTCATTTAGTCTGGAGTTGTGTTCCCCTAGCTGGGCCTTTATCTGAGCCATCCCAGCGTTCACGGCCTTCTCCACTGATGCCGCAATCATGGGTGTTAGCAGGGCGGCCACGGCTTGAGCTATCCGCTCAGTGTTATTATCCCCCGCTGAGTGGGGTGAGGATGCTTGTGGAGGTGGAGAGGAGGAGATGGTGCCGCTTACCTCCATCGCAGCCGGCGCGTCTGACGTCCGCGGAGCGGAGTAGGCCGAAGCCGGGGCCTCGATTTGCGGTTGGGCCGCCGCCGGCTGCGCCGTCTGCGCTGTGTGGCTCCGGGAGCCAGATTTCTCCACAAAACGGTCCATCTGTGTGCGGGGACGTGCCCAGAGGTGGAGGGGGGCTCGGATGGCTGCTCGGGCTGATTTTAAAGGCCGGTTTGTTCGTCGTGCGGCGGGAGCTGCAGAGGAGAGCAGTCACTCCATGCGGCGCCGGAACCGGAAGTGACTTATTGGTTTTGACGTGAACGTAAATTACGCCCAGCCCCATTCACGGATGACTTACGCAAACGACGTAAAAATTTCAAAATTCGACGCGGACCGACGTCCATACTTAACATTGACTAGGCCAGCTTTTTGTTGGACTAACTTTATGCCTGAAAACGCCTTATGTAAACGGGGTATCTTTACTGTGACGGGCAAGCGTACGTTCGTGAATAGGTGTATCTCGCAGATTTACGCATTCTAGGCGTAAACCAGCGTTCACGCCTCTAGCGGCCGGCCTAAAAAGAAAGCTAAGATACGACGGCGCAGGGCGTCGTATCTTAGCTAGATTTAAGTGTATCTCATTTTGAGAATACACTTAAAGATACGACGGCTTAGATTCAGAGTTACGACGGCATATCTACTGATACGCCGGCTTAACTCTTTCTGAATCTAGCTATCAATCTGCAAAAACACATAGAACACAATGGTAGGGCCCCTTCCCCCTCCCTTCATCGCTGCGACTGAGTGGCTCCCCACTCTTCCCCTCCAGATACCAGCCTGCTACCCCCTTGTAATTGGGTCACCTACCACCATCTCCTAACTCAATAACTACCAGTTGGCTATCCCCCCCCCCCCCCCCCCCCCCCCCCTCGAGGTCACCACCTTGGCTCTTTGCAGCCGGAGTGGTGGCCATCTTGCAACACCCTAGCCCCACTCCCCCTCTCTCAAATACCATTTGTACTTGATCCAGGGTTCGCCCGATCGCCTCTCAAGGGGTCAGGAAGGAATTTTTTTCCCTGTCGTAGCATATTGGCGTAGCACAACCAGGGTTTTTTTGCCTTCCTCTGGACCAAGTCAGGATCGAGGATTAAGTTAATCCTTGATTAATCCCCCCTCCCTCCTCCCCCTGGTGTTTGGCGACTATGGTTAATCTGCAATATTCTGCAGAAACCATTGGGGATCTGAGACAATTTGCCGCAATACTACCAGCCATCACTAAAAAAGCCCTAAGAACTGAGCGACTTTTGAGAATCGATCGACGATCGACTATCAAAAATCTCAGCCGTTTACCCCAGCCTAAGCATATATCGTGTGCTTTGATCAACACAAGATCGGCAGTAAAACACCGACTGGAAATCCATGATTTCATTCTACAATATGATTTAGACTGCCTCTTTATTACAGAGAGCTGGCTTACAGCTGACTGTAACACCATTCTCGGAGAACTGGTGCCAGAAAACTATTGTATCATAACTGAAAACAGAATAGGGCAAAGAGGAGGAGGACTGGTGGTGATCCATAAGACTCATCTTGCAATCACTAAACCTGTCCTTCAAAACCCTCTTCCATTTATGGAAACCCTTACCCCGCAACTACAAAAAAACTCCCAGGAGACCGTCCGGATTCTACTCTGCTATAGGCCACCTGGCCCAAAATCGCAGTTTCTCCCATCATTGACGGACTTTATCTCCACCTATAGCCTTAACAGCAAACACCTTTTGCTGCTCGGGGACTTCAATCTCTGGGCCAACTCCCGCAAGACCCCGTTGCCGACGCCTGCATTGATCACTTCGAAGGATTAGGGCTACAACAACTAGTATGTGGGCCCACACATGCTTCAGGTCACACACTCGATCTTATTTTCAGACAAGATCTGGAAATAAAAATCTTGGAAAATGAACCATTGCTATGGACAGATCACCATGCAATTAAATTCATTATTTCCGATTTCCCACCCTTAACTAAAACATCAAATCTAGTGACAACACACTGGACTAGATGTCAGAAGAAGCTCCACTCGGAACTCTTCAAAACCATGTTAAGGAAAAAAATAAATACAATTCAGCCGCATCAAACGGCTGAAGAAACGCTGGATACCATAAACACAGCCCTATTACAGTCAGCCGACTTAATAGCGCCGAAACGTAAAACCCGCATCCGGAAAAATAACTCCAGCTGGTTCAATAACCAACTGGCATTACTGAAGCAAGAGCGTAGAAGGGCGGAAGCCGCCTGGAAAAGAAGCTCTTCAGATGAGAACCTTATCGTCTACAAAGCAACAACAAGAAAATACCACAAAGAAATCTTCAAAGCCAAGAAAAACTATTTTTCCGAGGCTATCAACAGCGCCCTTAATCGCCCACGCGAACTCTTTAAATTGGTCACTCAGACCATGAATCCAAGATGTCTTGAAGCCCCCAATTCGGACTAGAATTTTGCAGTGAATTGTCGGATTACTTCATTAATAAAATCGAGGGGATCCGACAAAGCATTCAGCAAAATAATTCCCCCCTCAACTCTCCCCGTAATGATTTACACAATACCTGCAGTAATTCACCACAACCAGGTAAGTTCACGCTGGAACCTATCTCTATCCATGCCACTAAAAATATCATCGGTACTCTTCGTAACAGCACCGCGCCGAATGATATCATCCCCACTAAACTGCTGAAGGAATGCGCCGACATCCTGGCACCTCCTATCACGCAGCTTATCAACCAATCCTTCAGGGAAGGTATAGTGCCCTCCCAGTTGAAGGAGGGTATAATTCGACCCATCTTGAAGAAACCCAACCTGGACCCCAAGGACCCACTCCACCGTCGTCCAATAACAGGTCTAAATGTACTCTCAAAGGTAATGGAAAAAGTAGTGGTACAACAGCTGCAACATCATCTAGATACCCACAACCTACTTGACCCATTTCAATCGGGATTCCGGCCTGGACACGGGACAGAAACCGCATTGCTCAAAATATGGGACGACGCTCTCGAGGCCGCAGATGAAGGAGAATCTTGTCTTCTGGTTCTGTTGGACCTGAGCGCAGCCTTCGACACAGTAGACCACAAGCTTTTATTGACTCGGCTAGCTGAAGTAGCCAGAGTCGCAGAAGGCGATTTATCTTGGTTCTCCTCTTTTTTGGAAAACCGATCGCAAATAGTGAAGTTAGGACCTTTCACTTCTGAGAAATGCACGGTATCGTGCGGAGTCCCTCAAGGATCCCCCCTGTCGCCGGTGTTATTCAACATCTATCTTCGCCCTCTTTTTGAGATTATTAGCAGTCAAAAACTGCTCTACCACTCATATGCAGACGACACGCAACTATATTTCCGCATTTGCAATAAAAAGGATCATCACCTCAATCTAGAGACATGCCTCTCTTTGATAGAGGACTGGATGACAAAGAGTTATCTTAAACTCAACGGAGAGAAAACAGAACTTCTCCTGTTTCACGCCAAGCGTATGAATCAACCTACAACAACTTGGACCCCCCCCGCCCATTCTGGGCAAAATCATCACCCCTAGCGCCAAAGTCAAAAGTCTCGGGGTCATCTTTGACTCTCACATGACATTGGACGCACAAATAGGGTCAGTAGTCAGCGGATCTCACCATCTGCTGCGCCTACTACGCAGACTTACTCCTTTTATTCCCAAGGAAGACATAGCTGTCGTGGTGGGAGCTATTGTAAACTCAAGATTGGACTATGCAAATGCCCTTTACCTCGGACTCCCCAAGTACCAAATCGCTCGTCTACAAGTCGTTCAAAATACGGCCGCTAGACTTGTGACTGGGAAAAAACCTTGGGAATCAATCTCACCTTCACTGAGAGCCCTTCACTGGTTACCAGTATAAGACAGAATCACTTTTAAAGCACTCTGTCTAACGCATAGATGTATCTATGGGAATGCTCCCCATTATCTATGCGAAAAAATAAAAGCTCATAATCCCAATCGCGTTCTGCGATCCACCAATCAAAATTTTCTCCAGATACCCAAAGCCAGATACAAGTCCAAAGGAGAAAGGAGATTCGCGGTCCAAGGGCCTAGACTATGGAACGCTTTACCAACCAGCATTTCGGTTGGAGGAGAATCACTTAGCATTCAGGAGAAAGATCAAGACTCATCTCTTTTGATACCAAAGGAGACAGGAACAACAAGCGCCCAGAGGCGATTAAGTTTGCATGTGCTGCGCTATATAAGTTTTCATTCATTCATTCATTCATTCATTCATTCAATGGAAGTGCTTCTAGAGGCAGGGGAAAAAAACATCAAGCACCTGAAGAATCAACGTGTGCATGAAGCCTCAATGTCCACCTGAATTTCATACATCTACAGTAGACCTTTTTGTATCCCCTTTTCACATGGCAGTATCTATAAATATGTAGCTGAAACAGAACCTATAAATGTAAATCACAGCACAATGGTCCTATTTTTGCACAAGTCTTAGATTGCATGTGTTTTTTTAAAGGGGAATAGTAATTAGTTCTGTATGCCATTCATTTTCTAAATTATTTTCAATAGTCAGTCAAAACCACATATGTTTTACCAGGAATTATTTACATTCAGTCCTGTTAGGATAATGAATTAGTGCCAGTTCTCACAAACTCTTATTAATAAAACAGAGCTGACTTCCCACATGAGAATCATATATGAAATCAAATTGCATTTTCAGATTTTTAATTAAAAATATTACCAAAGACCAACTGATCGAAACTATGGTGAAATGAAAGTGCATTAATAAATAATTAGAAAAAATATATTTGTTTTTCGCTAGCATTTTCTTTAGTTTAAAAAAAAAGTTTTAGATGTCAATAATATATAGCAAGTTGAAAACAGATTTTGTTAAGCAAATCTTATTTTTACATACAGTACTTTACACAACAGTAAATACATCTTTTCTAGTGAATGCTAGCACAGACTAAAAGAAAAACAGAAGCTTATCCCCTTATCCTCTACTCTGTATTATCTCCTGAATAATTCAGTGCCTAAAGTCTGCCCAAGTTCAGTTCATTGTCAAACACACTCAAGTTTAGTGTGAATCGCATTAAAATGAAAGTTGAATTTTTTATGAAGGATTATGTAGTGCAAAATGTGTTGTGTTCTCTAAGGTGTGTTAAGTCCAAGCAAACCAGATTTCAGTACGAAAATGTCAACATCAGAATTCTTTTTTAAATTAAATAAACACCTTGTGTGCCCTACTTTAGACTGCATTAAAGTCTTTTTTTATGTATGGAAGCTGTATAAACATGAAATCCGAATGTCTGTTTAAATTAAAATGGCAAAATACATTTTATAGAGTTAGATGTTTAATGCAAAGTTAAAAGTTGCATGCATATCCTGAATTCTAGTTATTAATGTGCAAAATATTTTTTTCTACAAAGTGAACACAAAGGGGTAGATTCACGTATGGGCGCGCATAGTTACGGCGGTGCAGCGTTTCTTATTTACGCTACGCCGCCATAACTTACAGGACCAAGTGCTGTATTCACAAAGCACTTGCTCCGTTAGTCGCGGCGGCGTAACGTAAAAGGGGCCGGCGTAAGCGCGCGTAATTCAAATGTGGAACGTGTTTTATTTAAATTTATGATGACCTGACGTGATTGACGTTTTGTATGGACGGCGCATGCGCCGTCCGTGTACATATCCCAGTGTGCATTGCTTCCATGTACGGCGCAACGACGTATTGGTTTCGACGTGAACGTAAATTACGTCCAGCCCTATTCGCAAGCCACTTACGCAAACAACGTAAAGAAAATTAATTTCGAAGCGGGAACGACGTCCATACTTAACATTGGCTGCGCCTCCTAATAGCAGGAACAACGTTACGCCGAAAAAGCCTTAACGCAAACGTCGTAAAAAAACGAACGCCGGGCGCACGTACATTTGTGAATCGGCGTATCTAGGAAATTAGCATATTCTACGCCGACAACAACGGAAGCGCCCCTAACGGCCAAAGTTATATTGCACACAATTCCACGCCGCCGCAATCAAGTTACGTCGGTGGAGGAAGCCTATTTTTTCAGCGTAACTGCCTTTGAGAATCGGCGTAACGCTACGCGGGCGCGGAATTCAAATTACGGCGGCGTATCTGGAGATACGCCGCCGCAAAGGTATGTGAATCTACCCCAAAATTATTTATACTTACCTCAATACCAACATACAGTATTACATACTTGCCTTTCCAGGGCATTTTTCAGGGTTCAGTGCCAATAGATTGACTGACATTTACTCTGTCATGCAACACAGGTTAATATATATATATTGTAAGGGATTCGTTCGGTAGCGGGGGTTTGACCCCCTGGGTGGGTTCACTACACACTGAACAATACAGAGAAACAGCCGAAGACGGTTGAAAACAGAGAATTTGGTTTATTCTTCCATCTTGCTGGAAACAGTTGCAAGCATCCAAACAGCATAAACAAAATCAAACATAAAATAAACCCTGGCCACTTGGGGCGTCTACCTTCACCACACAGGAACCTATCTATGGAGTCTGGCACAGCCTACTGCTGAGCAGACACTGCTGGTCATACAGCAGAAAAACAAATAGTCTTTTTGATTTTTATCACACAGAAAAATCAACAGCACCTCACGTCTTTAGAAGTATTTCTGTTCACTGCTCTCCTTCGCTCAAAAAGCCTCAGGATGCAGCAATCAGTAGTAATCCTCTGGAATACTTATAGAGGCCTTAATTGCCTCATTCTGAACAGCTGAAGTTTTTCAACGCCCTTAAATCTTTCTGGCTGCTTCTGACACCGACACCCAATAATAATTGGTGTGTTGTCTAAACAAGGCAGAAATGTATCTCCCGTCTGTGACAACACCCACAGATTTCCCACAGATTTACCTGACTTCCTGTCACATACCCCCCCTCTTGTTTCAAACCTAGGGTTGGGACACAGGTTGCCAGGCAGGCATGTACTCGGGACAACCCATCTGCATTCCCCATTTTAGCACCGGGGCGATGCGTTACCACAAAACTAAATTCCTGGAGGGCCAGGAACCACCTATTTATTCTCCTATTGGTCTCTTTGTTTTGTGCCATTCACTTCAATGGGGCATGATCCGTCACCAGTTCAAACTGTCTACCCACGAGGTAGTACCGGAGAGAATCCAAAGCCCATTTCACTGCCAAGCATTCTTTCTCAATGGTGGCATAATTCTTCTCATGGGCCTTCAACTTTCGGCTGAGGTACATAAGAGGGTGTTCCTCCCCCTTGATTATCTGGGACAGTACAGCTCCTAACCCCACATTTGATGCATCTGTCTGAACCAAGAAGTCCCGTGAAAAATCAGGCGAATTTAAAACTGGCTGACTACATAAAGCCTGTTTTAAAGCCTGAAAAGCTGTTTCTGCTTCAGGAGTCCATTTGGTCATGACAGACACCTTCCCTTTGGTCAAATTGGTCAGGGGAACAGCCTGTGAGGCAAAATGGGGGATAAAGCGGCGATAATACCCCGCGATCCCCAAAAATGCACGAACCTGTTTCTTGTTGGTGGCACGTGGCCAATCCTGAATAGCCTCAACTTTGTTTATTTGGGGCTTGATTAGACCTCTTCCAATGGTGTACCCCAGATACTTCGCCTCTTCTAGCCCAAGGGTACATTTTTTTGGATTGGCTGTAAACCCGGCTTTCCAGATGGAATCCAACACAGCCTGAACTTTTGGCAAGTGTGATTCCCAATCCTCACTGTGGATGACAACGTCATCGAGGTATGCAACAGCATAGGCTCGATGAGGCCGAAGGGTCTTATCCATGGTGCGTTAAAATGTGGCGGGAGCATTCTGTAATCCAAAAGGCATCCTCCGATATTGGAAAGATCCGTCTGGAGTTACAAATGCTGTTTTTTCCCTGGACGACTCCGACCGAGAGAGGAATTTTCTAATAACCAGGGGCGGACTGACAACTCATGGGGCCCCCGGGCAATAGAAGATTATGGGGCCCCTCTGGCTTACAGATGGCCACCACGCCAGGAGGCAGTGCAGAGGCAGGGCAGTTAAAATCTCAGGATTTTCACATCAAAAGCATGTCAGTTTCGGACATATCAGGGACAGATCTAAAAAAAACACAGATTTTTACATACTGTCCCTGGTTTTACTGAGCCTGGCAACCCTGATGGGGCCCCCTAGTGGCATGGGGCCCTCGGGCAGTGCCCGAGTGACTCAATGGTCAGTCCGCCCCTGCTAATAACCCTTGGTCAGGTCTAACGTTGTCATGTACCGGGCAGTGCCTAGGTGATCAATTAGTTCATCTATGCGGGGCATAGGATAGGTGTCAAACTTAGTGATTTTATTCAGGCGGCGAAAGTCATTACAAAACCGCCAACTTCCATCTGGTTTGGGCACTAAGACAATGGGACTGGACCAATCACTATTTGACTCTTCTATCATCCCCAGCTCAAGCATTTTTTTTTTACTTCCTGGCGAAATGCCTCTCGCCGGGCTTCTGGAATTCTATAAGGCTTCAACTTGACCTTATCCCCTGGTGTGGTGATAATGTCATGTTCAACTCCAGAGACCCAACCTGACATGTCTGAAAACTTCTCCTTATTACGGAGCACAAATTCTTTAACCTCCTGTTGCTGAGTTTTGGATAGAGTCTCCGCTATCCCAACTTGAGGGACAGCCAGGTTAAATGGAGCAGAAAATCGGGTAGTCTTAGCGACCAAGGACTCTCTATCCTTCAATGGTTTCAGCAAGTTCATGTTTATAATTCACCACCCCCATTTTCTCCAAAACTTCATAGGGACCCTGCCATTTGGCTAGGAATTTACTTTCGACCGTGGGGACCAACACCAATACCCTATCACCAGGTGCAAAGGAACGGACCTGGGCCCCACGATTGTAAATCCTTTGTTGAGCCAATTGGGCTTGGGCTAAATGTTCTTTCACAATCGGCATCACTTGGGCAATTCTATCTTGCATTTTGGCCACTTGTTCAATCACACTTTGATGAGGGAAACTCTCACTCTCCCATGTTTCCCTGGCAATGTCCAGTAGGCCCCGGGGGTGCCTCCCATACAGTAGCTCAAACGGAGAGAAACCTGTGGTCGATTGGGGAACCTCTCTTATGGCAAACATCAGATAAGGGAGCAGATAATCCCAATTTTTTCTGTCTTTATCCACCACCTTCCTCAACATTTGTTTTAAGGTTTTATTAAACCTTTCCACTAACCCGTCTGTTTGAGGGTGATATACTGATGTACGTAATTGGGTCACTTTCAGGAGTTTACAAAGTTCTTTGGTCACCCTAGACATAAACGGGGTGCCCTGGTCAGTAAGGACTTTCTTAGGAAGACCCACACGGCTGAAAACATGAAATAACTCTTTGGCAATGGTTTTAGCAGAGGTGTTTCTGAGAGGAATCGCTTCTGGGTAACGGGTGGCATAGTCCATTATTACCATGATATGCTGGTGCCCTCTAGTGGACTTCAGTAAGGGGCCAACCAAGTCCATGGCGATCCTCTCAAAAGGGACCTCGATAATGGGCAGGGGTACCAACGGACTGCGGAAATGTGGCATGGGTGCAGTAATCTGACACACTGGACAGGAAGAGCAGTACAATTCCACTTCCTTAGTGATCCCATGCCAATAAAACCTCTGGGTGATCCTCTCCCGGGTTTTTTCTGCTCCCAAATGTCCCCCAAGAATGTGCCCATGGGCCAGTTCCTAAACCATCTTGTGGTACGGTTTAGGCACTATCAGTTGCTCAATGGTGTCCTCTATCCTCTGTGACACTCGATATAATAACAGGTCCCTTTCAATAATGAAGTAAGGGAGGGCAGGGTCAGGGTTAACTAACTCCCCATCTATCTTCACTACATTCTCCCGGGCTCTTAGAAATGTGGGGTCCCTCAATTGCTCAGTGACAACATTTTCTCTGTGCACCTCGAGGTCATCAAACCCTATCGGCCGCTGTTCCTCTTCTGAGGTAGCAGGCTCCTCCCTAGGGACTGGTGTTTCCCCTGCTAAGACTGAGAATGGAAACTCAGGAGAATGCTCACAGTTAGAGGTTTCTGGAGTAGATGGTTCAGGTTCAGAAGAACCACCTACTGGGGAATCTGGGCAGTCCCAGAGTTCCCAGAATTTTGGGAAATACCTTCCCACAATGGCGTCATGTGGCAGTTTGGGAACTAAACCCACCTGGTGACACAAGTTACCGAGGGAGGTTTCAAAGGAAACCGTAGTCACTGGATATTCTCGAGTGTCCCCATGTACACAAACTACAGCCATTTTCCTAGGATGTAAGGTTTTTCCCACCACTAGATCACTTTTCACTAAGGTGACCAGGCTACCTGAATCCAACAATACTACAACATCTTTACCATCTAAGCACATTCTATATAAAGGTTTCTCATTTCCCTTTACTGCAGTGCATGTGGTTGCAAAAAGGGACTGTCGTCTCTCTGTCAGAAAGTCACACTGCATGGGTTCATCACCCGCTGGGCAAACCGCTGCTACATGTCCCTCTTCCCGGCAACGGTAACAAATCAACCTTCTGGTTCTCTCCTGTGGGATGGGTCTTCCAGGCCGCTCTCGCCAATCATTAGCAGTAGTCCCGATAATTCCTCTAGTTGCTCCTTGGTCCCTCTCTCCACCCCCATCCCTTGATGCAGTCTTACCTATAGGTGGGGAGGGTCTGGTCTTGGGGTGAAAAGTCTGTGCATCTCTGGTGGAAGAGGACAAATTCTCTGTTGTTAGGTACCTTTCAACCAGGTCTACAAGTTTGTCTGCGGTTTTTCCGGATCCCCATGGTTCACCCATTTCTGCAGGGTGTTAGGAAGAGACCTAAAAAATTTGTCCATGACTACTCGCTCCAAAATTTTTGGTCTGGACAGAGTTTCTGGCTGCAACCATTTCTTAGCTAAATGAATGAGGTCATACATCTGTGACCGAGGTGGCTTCCTCAGCTGATGATAACTCCAATTGTGGACACGCTGAGCACGGACATCCAGGGTTACACCAAAACGTGCCAATATTTCCTCTTTTAACCGATTATAGTCTGCCAGCTCCAAATCAAAATATGCATTTTGGGCTTCTCCAGATAATAGGGGGGTCACTAGTCCAGCCCACTGTTCTTTAGGCCAACTCTCTCTTTCCGATGCTCTCTCAAACGTGGTCAGAAACATCTCAGGGTCCTCATCTGCAGTCATCTTTGGCAATAAGTGTCTTACCCGAAAAGTCGGTATGTTACTGGCCTGACTCCCAGCCTCGGTCTGCTGTCTCTGAAGCTGTGTCACGATGGCCTCCATTTGCTGCTGGTGTTTCTGTTCCAAGCCTGCAATGCTCTCTTGGTGAGCCTGTTGTTGAGCTGCAATGCTCTCTTGGTGAGCCTGTTGTTGAGCTGCAATGCTCCGCTGCAAACCTGCATTCGTCTGCTGTTGATTTGCATTTGCTATAGCCAGCTGTTTCAGTATCTCCTCCATTTTGGGTTTACTTTAACTGCCCGCATTCTCCACCGTGTGTAAGGGATTCGCTCAGTAGCGGGGTGTGACCCCCTGGATGGGTTCACTACACACTGAACGATACAGAGAAACAGCCGAAGACGGTTGAAAACAAAGAATTTCGTTTATTCTTCCATCTTGCTGGAAACAATTGCAAGCATCCAAACAGCATAAACAAAATCAAACATAAAATAAACCCTGGCCACTTGGGGCATCTACCTTCACCACGCAGGAACCTATCTATGGATTTACATATATATCTATGGAGTCTGGCACAGCCTACTGCTGAGCAGACACTGCTGGTCATACAGCAGAAAAAAAATAGCCTTTTTGATTTTTATCACACAGAAAAATTAACAGCACCTCACCTCTTCAGAAGTATTTCTGTTCACTGCTCTCCTTCACTCAAAAAGCCTCAGGATGCAGCAATCAGTAGTAATCCTCTGGATTACGTATAGAGGCCTTAATTGCCTCATTCTGAACAACTGAAGTTTTTCAACGCCCTTAAATCTTTCTGGCTGCTTCTCCAGCCGACACCTGATAATAATTGGTGTATTGTCTAAACAAGGCAGAAATGTATCTCCCGTCTGTGACAACACCCACAGATTACCTGACTTCCTGTCACAATATATATATATATATATATATATATGTTTTAAATATTTTATTTGTTTACATAAATACAGCTTTTATTTCATGTTTAACCACTTCAATACCGGGCTTTAAAACCCACCTCCTTCCCGGGCCTATTCTGGCACTTCTTTCCTACATGTACAAATCCTCATTATTTTGCTAGAAAATTACTCAGAACCCCCAAACATTATATATGTTTTTTTAGCAGACACCCTAGGGAATAAAATGGCGGTCATTGCAACTTTTTATCTTGCACCGTATTTGCGCAATAATTTTTCAAACGGCTTTTTTTTGTAAAAAAAATGGTTTCATAAATTAAAAAATAACAAAACAGTAACGTTAGCCCAATTTTTTGGTAAAATATGAAAGATGATGTTACGCCGAGTAACTAGATACCTAACATGTCACGCTTTAAAATTGCGTACACTCATGGAATGGCGCCAAACTTCGTTACTTAAAAATCTCCATAGGCGACACTTAAATTTGTTTACAGGTTGCCAGTTTAGAGTTACAGAGGAGGTCTAGTGCTAGAATTGTTGCACACGCTCTAACGCACGCGGTGACACCTCACATGTGTGGTTTGAACGACGTTTACATACGTGGGCGGGACTTACGTGTGCGTACGCTTCTGAGCGCGAGCTACCGGGGACAGGGGCATTTTAATTTTTTTATTATTATTTTTTATTTTTTATTTTACTTATTTCTTTATTTTTTACACTTTTTTTTACATTTTTTTTTTTCAATCGCTTTTATTCCTATTACAAGGAATGTAAACATCCCTTGTAATAGGAATGTGTGTGACAGGTCCTCTTTAAGGAGAGATGCGGGGTCAATAAGACCCCACATCTCACCTGCAGGCTGGAAAGAATGAGATCGTGAAAAAAAATTCACAGATCTCATTCAAACTAGCCGCAATTGCGGTTTGTTTACTTACGGGGGCGTGACGTCATCACATCGCGCCCGGGCCTCCGACGGTCATAGAGATGACTGGTGACCAGATGGTCACCAGTCTTCTCTATGGCAAACATCCAGCGGACGGCGATCATCTCTCCGGGCCCCCGGTGGGACGGGAGAGCCCGGAGAAGCACCGGATGGCGGCGGGAGGGGGGGGATGTCCCCTCCCGCCGCCTGTAAGAACGATCTAGCGGCGGAACCGCCGCTATGATCGTTCTTACGGTGCGCAGGATCGCCGCCGCTAAAAAATGATATCTCAATGATGCCTCCGGGTGCAGGCATCATTGAGATATCCCCCCCGCAAAGCCCAGGACGTCATATGAGGTTCACCCAGGATAACAGGTCCCCGTTTTGGACGTCATATGACGGCGTGCGGGTGTCAAGTGGTTAATAACCATTATTTTTTTTGTTTATTACTTTTTAATATATAAAAGGAAAAAAGACTAGACATAAAAAAATAAATAAAAAAAAAAGTTCCCCTTACTTTCTGTTATAAGACATTTTAAATAAAAATACAGAATTGCAAACACTCCCAAAATTACCCAATGTTGGAAACAGGACACCCCCAAGATGTGGTTGTTTCTTGCTATAATAAATAAAGAAAACATGCCTGTATTTGGGTTGTTTAGATGTGCTTAAAAGTTGCATACTCAAACCAATTACACGTCTTATGTTATATGTAGAAGTAAGTACCATGGAGGATAAAGTTGCATTGCACTGAAATTGCACTGTGTGTAATGGCTAGATGTCAAGGATGAATATAAAACACTTTAACCTCCCCCAAAACAATCCTTGGTGGTAAGTGGCACTTTAAAATGTACAAATAAAAACCACAATCATTGGAGGTTAGTGGCATTTTAAATCTCCCGATAAATGGTGGTCAGTGGTATTTTATATGCCTCTCAAAACAATTTCACAACATTGATTGATAACCTCCCACCACCTTGCCCACTGAAGGTCACTGGTACTTTAAATACCCCAAGACAATCTCACAATAATGGTGGTTAGTGGTCCTCTAAACCCCCCTCACCCACTTTGATTTGCAGCCTTTTTCTGCTGCAGCCTATGGAAATTCATGAATGATTTCACATTTTAAATCCTCTTCCTTCCCCTACCTCTGTTTTAGGAGAAAGGAGTAGGTTCTCCAATGTAAACAATACTACTGTGTACATTTGTGATCACTGTAATTGGCCATCAGAGTAATCTCAAGGCACTAAACTGCTCTGATCTGCTCTGTGCATTTTGTCTATGCTCTCTGTTGTCGAATGAAAGAAGGGGCAATGGAATTGCACATGCCTGGACACACAGAATCAGAATAATCACTCCCCTGGCAGCCATTTTACTCCAACAATCAGTAATGGGGTGGTACTATCAGTGAAGCATGGTCAATACAATACACCGACCAATACCAGGCATTCACTAATATTGATGTTCATAGTACCTTTAACCACTTAAGGACCGGACCAATATGCTGCTACATGACCCAAGGGGTTATTACAATTCGGCACTGCGTCGCTTTAACAGACAATTGCGCGGTCGTGCGATGTGGCTCCCAAACAAAATTGGCATCCTTTTTTCTCCACAAATAGAGCTTTCTTTTGGTGGTATTTGATCACCTTTGCGGTTTTTATTTTTTGCGCTATAAACAAAAATAGAGCGAAAATTTTGAAAAAAATGCAATATTTTTTACTTTTTGCTATAATAAATATCCCCCAAAAACATATATAAAAAAAAAAATGTCCTCAGTTTAGGCCGATACGTATTCTTCTACCTATTTTTGGTAAAAAAAAATCGCAATAAGCCTTTATCGGTTGGTTTGCGCAAAATTTATAGCGTTTACAAAATAGGGGATAGTTTTATTGCATTTTTATAAAAAAAAATTTTACTACTAAAGGCGGCATCAGCGATTTTTTTCGTGACTGCGACATTATGGCGGACACTTCGGACAATTTTGACACCATTGTCATTTTCACAGCAAAAAATGCATTTAAATTGCATTCTTTATTGTGAAAATGACAGTTGCAGTTTGGGAGTTAACCACAGGGGGCTCTGTAGGATTTAGTGTTCACTTAGTGTGTGTTTACAACTGTAGGGGGGTGTGGCTGTAGGAATGACGTCATCGATCGAGTCTCCCTATATAAGGGATCACTCGATCGATGCAGCGCCATAGTGAAGCACGGGGAAGCCGTGTTTACATACGGCTCTCCCCGTTCTTCAGCTCCGGGGATCGATCGCGACGGAGCGGCTATAAACAAATAGCCGGGCCGTCGTCCCGGATCGCTCCCCGAGGGAACCCGACCGCCACATGTAGCGGGGGGGTCCCGATCGGACCCCCGACCCATGTCTAGGCAGGGACGTACAGGTACGCCAATGTGCCTGTACGTGCCATTCTGCCGACGTATATGTACATGCGGCGGTCGGGAAGTGGTTAAATACACAAGAAAGAAATAGGAATATGCAGTTATATGGACATGTGCAGGATTTCAAATTAATAAGCACATAAGTGCTGAATGCAAAAGGGCATCTAGAACTTCAGTTCAAAAATACGTTTATTGAGTTAGAGTAGATCTGTTCGATGTTTATTGCAAGCTTAGGAATGGAGTAAAACTTTTAGGCTAAGGGCCTTCTTAGCAGTAATATCTTGCAATACTCATCTTGCCAAACACAGTACATTTTCTTTATAAGCACATTGTGGCTTTATCATTGAAATAACTGTTAATATAGATATTGTGTATTAACTCAGCAAATAGAGGAAACTCTCAGGGTGGCCCATATTTAAAATTATTTTAGCCAGAGAGAAATCCATCGTTTGTGCAGTCTCACAACAGGGCCTTTAATCTTTTCTGTCTTTAATCTACAACTTTGCTTTTAGCTTTCAACATTTTTGCACTTAACTTAAAACAATCAATGATCATTCATGTACTAAGAACAAATTTAAAAGCAATTTCATTAAATAGATACAGAATGTTTTTAACACATCTGAGGACATCTGTGTTGGTATATTCATTAATCACTGACAGGAGTGAACGTCCAACACTTTAGTGCTGAACTGCAATAAAAAATAACTCAGGAACTATTTGTAAGAAGTGTGAAAATAAGTATTTGGAAGGCTGCATTGTCCCATTTTCCACTTTATACAATGTGCTGTTACCATGTGTATCAACTTGATATTTGTGTGTAAATTGGCTCATATGCAGGCCATAGATGACTGAATTCTGAACAAATTTTCTTTAAAAAAATCTTATATTTTGTGTTTTGTGATCCAATGGTGCCACTATTCATTTAGAAATTCAGCCAACCATGCCTTCAATTTCTCCTCATGTTGATACGGAAAATAATTTTAGTGGTCGGGAATTTTCTTTCCTTTCTGGGAAATAAATTTTTTTGCACTCATGCGCATTTCTCTCTTGAATATATTTCACACAGGAGTCTCCCATCATTTATTAGAAAATAGTTTATTTTTCAAACAAATTCAAACATGCCCAATCACTCATATTCAATAGCCACACAAAACTTGGCCATTGCTGCAGCCCACTAATGGTGCGAAATTCGAAATAACATTTTCTAAAGAAAATTATTTTGGAATTTGACCTGTGTATGGCCAGCCTAAGACTGAGATACTTTTTCCTGTATAAATATGCACTATGCCAAAGAGAGGGCACAGTGCAAATTGCCACACAGAAAGAGCCCAGGAAAATATTAACTCTAAAAATTTGTATATATTATATTAATTTATTGAAAAATCTGTATGACGAAATTCTATAAAAAAATAACAGAAATCCTACACCTAACATCATATAGACAACGTTGTTTATATGATGTTAGGTGTAGGATTTCTATCTTTTTTTTATGTAATTTGGTCATACTGATTGTTCAATACATTAATATAATATATACAATATTGTTTATAGGATTTTTGGTGTGGAAAGACACCTGAAATTAAGCACCTTATCCCACAAAACTGATTATTCAAAGAAGGGGAAAGTTTGGAAAGGGATTATAGCGGTGCTTTACATATAATAATAGAAATAAAGACAGTTTTGTTGCACTAATAGATGAATAAAAAAAAAAATAGCTGCTAACACAATATTGTTGGATTCGATAAAAATAATGATTGTCCAATTATTAACCCGACGTTTCGGAAAATTTTCTCTCTTTCCTCAGGGGAAAACGGACGGATCAGCCCGTGATAACTTAGTACATGTTCTCCATATATAACCTTCCATATAACGTGTTAAAAACAAAGAAATAAGCAATGTAGCGCCCTGGAGTTGCTGGTAAATTAGGAAAAATGGGTATATAGAATTCAATTGGTGCTAGATGTCTGCTGGCGTTTCCCATTCACCCATGCTGGAGTCGACACAACCAAAACCAGAAAAGTGGTTGAATTTTGTCTTGAGAGAGCCACAGCATAAACCAGGCATAAACCAGCAAGGAGTCTGGTTTATGCGGCGCAGACATAGAAAAGGAGAAGCAGACAGTACCAACTGGTAAATGCAGAAGACGAGGTTCAGGGCATTGCACAGGTAAGTATAGCATGTTTGTTATTTTAGAAAAAAAAACTTTGCAACCTCTTTAACTATTCTATTTTTGCTTTAGATACAGTATACCGTAATTTAGTGTATTGTTTACGGTTACTCTGTTCAAAGCACAATGCATAGAAAAAAAAAACCTTAATTTTCCTATAAAACTTCCATGCCTATGGATAGCAAGTTGATCTGCATATAATGAGTCATTTGTAAAGTGCAAAGCACATAAATCTAATATTGGATTTCTTTATCATAAGGCAAAAACACAGGACATGCATAAAGAAAGCATATAAATGATAATTCCAAATCTTAAGTTACTGTCAAAAGATAATCACCAAAGGGTCAATTGGGAAATATCTGTGTGTGATCCTCTGACTGCTGAAAAGATGTATCTGGTTATACAAGTAATAAACACCATCACTCTGGTAGGCAATTATGCATGCCTCCCGAATAGCATACATATCAAAGCCTACTCTTTCAGGTCTATGTCCCATAGTGAATTTCTATACTAGACTCAGTCAAATGTATATTTTATATCAGTATTTAATACATATAAACAAGATCCTGTTTACTCCAGGGGGTTAATTTTCTTTGACTTTGATACATTACATGCAGTTCAGTGTTATTATATAAGCAAAGAAGTCATCTCATCTGCTATATTTTATTCATACTGTTTCATATATTCATTTTTCAACTAAGACATACAAGAACTATGAGAAAAAGCATTAATGACCAACAATATAATTTCTAAGTTCAAAATGTGTTGTTTTCATTATATCTGTTAAAACAAAAACATAATAATTAATTTCAGACTTTAATGATTTGTGTTTAATTTCTAATGTTTTGCAAAATGTATATGGAGCTGTGTATGGCGATAGGCGAATCTGCTCATGTTTGCTTTGGCAAGGATTTGGTGAATCTTTTTTTTTTTTTCCTTCCACATCAGACTCCACCAAAACAGATGACCCGAGACTTGCTCACGTTTGGGATGCTTATAGCGTCTCTACAATGGTTTTGCATCATTTGTGGTGTACATTAGTTCACATTGTGTTTTTTTTTTTTTTGCCATCACACTTCTTTGTCTCCTTCCAATCAAAAAATGTTACAGTACAAAATTAAATACCCAGAGAATATTACCATTTACTGGCATTACTGGAAGGAATTCACAAAGAGACTACAGAACCATTTTTACCCCCTCCCCTCCCCCCCTACCTCCCCTTGCTTCCTCACCATTGCTGCACTTACTACCATCTTTATTACCTTCCTGCCCTGGCTCCTGTTGGATCTATACCCTTAGATTTTCCGCATAGCTCCACGATTTCTTAAATGTCCTCCACTGTTGCCACTTTTCTTTATGGACTATTTTGCCTTCCTCTAAGCTGTTCATTAGACCTTCCATATTATGCGTTTCCTCCACCGCATCTATCCACTCCCAAATAGATGGGCTTTCTGCCTCCTGCCATTTTTTGTGAATCAGCCTTTTGGCTGCATTTAGGAGATGTGGAACCAGAGAACCTTTGTAAGGCTTTACCGCTTCCCCACTTCCATAGAAAAGTACAGTCCATGGGTCATTCTTTATTTCCTTACTGGTAATATCTTTTATATGTCCTAACATTTTTTCCCAGTACTTTTTTACTTTAGGACATTCCCACCATAGGTGGGTCATAGTTCCCGGGGACCTGCAGCCCCGCCAGCAGTCAGCTGACTGGCCCTCTTTAAACTTACTCAGTTTATCTGGTGTTATATACCAGCCCGTTATACACTTGTAGTTTGTCTCTGCGGTCCTATTGTCCATGGCTGAGGAGTGCGTCAGCCCCAACATTTTCCCAATTGTGAGTTTATCCTTTTGTGACCCTAACTCCCGTTCCCATTTCTTGATAAATAGAGGCATCTCCCGCTCCTCCACTGCTAATAATATCTTATAAAGCCTTGAGATAGTACCCTTAGGCCTTGTACAGACGAGCGAACATGTCCGATGAAAACGGTCCGCGAATGTCTGCTGGGAGGTTTTGGTCTGATGTGTGTACACACCATCAGACCAAAATCCCTCCGGACAGAGAACGTGGTGACGTAGATGACACCGACATTCTCTGACACGGAAGGTCAATGCTTCCACGCATGCGTCAAATCAATTCGACGCATGCGCGGGATTTCGGACCAGCGGACATGTCCGATGAGTTGTACTAACCATCGGACATGTCCGACGGACAGGCTTCCAGCGGACAAGTTTCTTAGCATGCTAAGAAACTTTTGTCCGCTGGAAACCTGTCCGTTAGGCCGGAAAACTGTCCGGTAGGCCCTACACACGGTCGGACATGTCCGCGGAAACTGGTCCAATGGACCAGTTTCAGCGGACATGTTCGGTCGTGTGTACAAGGCCTTAGGGTTCTCTGAGGTACATAGTCTCTCCAGTATGGAGAGCTGGTCCCCTGACCTTAATGGTTTTGGGAGCTTTTGGACAAAGTGGTTTAGCTGACTGTATCTCCATTCATCAATTACCATTAACTCTTCGTTGGATTTGAGCTCCTGTAGTGTTAGTAATTTCCCTTTTTTTATTATGTCCCTTAACTGTGCTTTATCTTTTTTTATCCAATTCCCGCCTACTGTGTTTTTTCCTGGTGCAAAATATTCCTAAATGTCCTTTAGCTCAATAAGAGGTGAATTGTAATCCTTATCAATATATTTGTGTAGTGTGTCCCAAATTTTTAGTGCATTCCATATTACTTCGTGTGTGTTCTCTTCCAGTGTCCGAAACTGAGGGGAGTTCCAAATTATACTCCCCAATTTAATCTTTGACAGTGCGTTTTCTAACTTAATCCATCTTTTTTGTAGGTTGACTCTGCCCACTCCACAACCCTAGACAGCACCACAGCTTCATAGTATTTTCTAATGTCTGGGACCGCAAGACCCCCGTGTTTTTTTTTTTGTTTTAATACCAGGAAGGAAATTCTATGTTTTTTATTCTTCCATATATAATTCATTAACAAGCTTTTAAGAATTCTAAAGTAGGGTTTCAGCAATGCGATTGGTAACATCTGAAATTTGTATAAAATTTTAGGAAGGAGAACCATTTTCAGGAAATTTATTCGGCCTATTGGTCTATTGATTACCCTTTTTATTTCTATTTTAATTTCGTCCAGAAGGGGAATATAGTTAATTTCGTCCACTTTTTTAGTTGAATTCGCTAGTTTGTTCCCAAGTACTTGAGTTCCTTCTGCCACGGAAACCTGAACTCTGTCTTTAGAAACCGTTCCTCTGTCTTGCTAATGTTTACATTTAGGATGACCATCTTAGTGACATTAATTTTGAAGTTCGAAATCTCGCCGTACTGTTTCAGTATTTTTAATAAGGTCATGATTGTCGTTCTGGGGTTAGTAATATAGAATAAAACATCATCGGCAAATGCGGATAACTTATGCTCTTCTTCGTCGACTTTGATCCCTTTGACGTCTGGGCTATTATGGATGCTGGACAGGAGGGGCTCTAAGGACAATACAAATAGAAGGGGCGACAGGGGACATCCCTGTCTCGTACCATTTTTCATCGTAAATGCTTGGGAGAGTTTACCATTGATTTTAATCCTTGCCGTTGGAAGGTGGTACAGTGTTTTAATCCAATTTAAAAGCCTGGGCCCAAAGCCCATGGCTTCCAAGGTTTGAGTCATGAGTCCCCAGTCTACCCTGTCGAACGCCTTTTCTGAGTCGATCAACAGGAGTAGCCCTGGGGACCCCTCCTCTTTCATCTTTCTAAGGAGTAGCAGGGCTCTCACCCGTTGTCCCTCCCCTCTCTTCCTGGGATAAATCCCACCTGGTCCGGATGGACCTGTGTGTTCATCAATCCTTTCAGCCTTTCTGCTAACACCTTTGCAAACAGCTTAGTGTCCGCGTTAAGCAGCGAGATCGGCCTGTTCCCCTCCTTCGGAATTACTATGATTGTGGCGGCTAGGGCATCCCTACTCATTTCATATTCACTCCCTAGACCATTGTAGTACTGACACAGTCTGGAAATCAATATCTCCTTACACTTTTTAAAGTATAGCGTTGTGAACCCATCTGGGCCCGGGCTTTTGCCGGGGGCTGAGTCCCCCAAAGCTCTGCTAATTTCTTCCTTGATTATTGGACTCTCCAGGGTCTCTTCTACACTCGGTCCGATAGTCGGCAGGCTTGCACCTTCTAGATACTCTTTTATTTTGGTCTTTTTCTCTCCTTTACGCCAGTTCTTCTGCTCTACAGAGTACAGCCCCTCGTAATACTTTTTAAAGGTTTCTGCTATGTCCTTTGTTGAGTGGACCACCTCCCCCTTCTCATTTTTAATTTTATCTATGAAGTTTCTGGCTTTCTTTTTCTGGACCATTCTTGCTAGATGTTTACTGGATTTATTTCCCCAAAGATACCTTTCTTTTGCAATCACATTTAACTTCCTTCTGGTCTCTTGTTCCATAAGTTCTTTTAATTCATCTCTTTTTCTGACTAAGTCATGGTATATCACCTTTTTTCTATGCTTTTGTTCAATTTTATGTATTTCCATAATCAGCTTATAAGTTTTGCTACCTCTTGCTTTTTTCTTCCTGGCCCCCTCGGAGATCAAAATCCCTCTGATAAAAGCTTTATGCGCTTCCCAAAGGGTTGATTTTGAGACTCCTTCTGTGTCGTTTGTCCTAAAGTAATAGTTCAACTCGCTTTTCACCCTTGCAAGGCTTTCTTCATCTAGTATCAATTCTTCATTCAATCTCCAAGTATAAAATGGCCTTTGATGGCCGGGGATACGCATAGTCAGGGTCACAGGTGCATGGTCCGACAGTGAGGCGATTCCTATGCTTGAATACACTATCATTTTCAACATACTGTTTTCTACCATAATGTAGTCGATTCGGGAGTTCATCCCATGTACGGGGGAGTAAAACATATAATCTCGCTGTTTTGGATGTAATATTCTCCATATGTCTACCAACTGGCTTCTATGCATTGTTTTTTTTAATCTTTTTTAGCTGAGCGTTGTTTATCCCCCGTACCTGAGAAGTACTATCAACTTCAGGCCCTAAGCAGAAGTTCAAATCGCTCATCAAAATTACCTTTCCTGCCTTGAAATCATTCAACTTCCCTAGAATATCGCCAAAATATTTAATTGGATTCGCATTGGGGGCGTAAATATTCGCCATGGTACACTCCATCTCCGCGTCCATCATCCTATCCTCCAATGTAAAACGCACTCTTTTGCAAATCCAATTGCCACGCCCCTTGCTCATTTTGAAATGGTGTCCCCATAGTACCATGTCGGAAAATCTGAGGAATATATTTTAACGTTAGATTCCATGGTCAAATGAGTTTCCTGCAGGAATACTACCTCCACTCTGTTCCTACTAAGCTCTCTTAATAACGTATGCCTCTTAGTGGGGATATTAAGACCTCTGGCATTGTAAGACATAAACTTAATTACTGACATCACAGCTTCTCTTTACTCTTTTTCCTTTCTTTTTTTTTCCGATGCCTTCTTCCCCCATCGGCCCAGGAAGGTTTAATTTCCTTTCTTACAAAAACAGTGAGGTAGCACCCGCCCTCCCCCCTCCCTTCCCTCCACCCTCCCACCTACCCCCCCTCCCTCTTCCCCCCCACATCCCCCATCCTCCCCCCTCCCCCACCCCCCTCTTGGCCCCTGATGGGCTCTGAACCATCTATGGTCCACTGGTTCACTATCCCTGAGGTGGGACTACAATTGTGCCTCCCCCCCGAAACTTTGGGGGGAGGGGAGGAGCTGGCCGGGCCCTTCCTGGGCAGCTGGACACCCCATCTGCACTCTCCAATCACCCCCCCAAAGGGGGGGCAAAAAGGGACCAGAAACGGAAGAAAAAGAAAAAAGAAGGTAAAATGGAAGGCCACCACCCCTCCTCTCCGTCTCCCCCCCATCCCCCCCACTAGACCCATCCCGGCAACTCTGGAACCGGTGTGTCTAGCTTGTTGCAGAAACCTATGAGATCTTCGGGGAACCTTAACCTGGCTGATCTCTCCTCTTTCAAGCCTATTAAGCAGGCCGGGAACACCCAGTTATACTTTATGTTTTGCGCTCTCAGCAACTCCAATAGTGGTCTCAGGGATCGGCGTCTAGCGAGTGTTTCTGGAGCCAAGTCTGTGAATATTTGTAATTCAGACCCTTCATATTCCAAGGAGGACTGACCCCTAAGTTTACGCCAAATCTCTGCTTTCTCCTCGTAGAAACGGAACCTCACTATTACGTCTCTCGCCCTGGCTGCTTCCCCGTTATTGGGTTTTCCTACTCGATGGACCCTCTCAATCTTTAGCGATTCCTCTTGAGCTCTAACCAACAAAGGGATAAATATTTAATTCAGAATTTTTCTCAAATCTTCCCCCTTTACCTCTGGGATCGATCGGATTCTCAGATTTTGTCTTCTGTTTCTATTCTCCTGGTCTTCCAACCTGTATAGAATATTTCTCTGGTTTAGTTGTATCTGTGCGACTTGTTCCCTTAATTTATTTGACTCCTGGTCCTGTTTATCCGACCTTTCCTCTACCACCTCCACTCTAGTTAGTAGATGTCCTAGGTCCGTTCTTAATGTGTGGATTCCACCTTTAATCGCTTTTTCAAGTCACATTAGCATCTCAGACATTTCCCCTTTTGTTGGAATATGTGCATCTGCTCGCTGATCTTCCATCCTGCTTATCTCTGATTCGCTTTCCGTGGTTACTTCTTCCCTCGATACGTCTGGTGTTTCCACTATTTTTGGGGTTAAGGTCTTTTTTTATCTACTTTCTTATCCTTTTTCTCCTGTTGTTGTTTCACCAGACCGGGGCTTTTTAAACTGTCCACTTGTGTCAAATACTGTTTGATGGAACTAGACGTAGCACTTTTTGGGGCGTTCCCCTTTGTGGTGCTACTCGTCGTTCTGTTCATGATGCTTTTCACTGCTCTGATTCTCTTCCCCAGTTTAAGGTTTTTTTATGAAGCTGTATGAAGCTGTTCTTAACCGCTCTAACTGAGCCGCTTACCCCACTCCGCCCACACAGCCCCCTGTTTTAGTTGTCGCACAAAGTGGGGGGCTAAAGAGATCCCTCACACACACAGCTCTCTCTGCGGCCCACCCTGATAGACCATCAGCATAATGTGCAACCTAAGTTACTGACAGGGGGGTCCTGGGGGGAGCCGTCCCAAACCGAAGGGGTGGATATCCTGTTTTCCACACAAAAAAAAGAAAAAAAACACACCAGGGACCACTGATTACTGCAGAGCAGGCTTAGTTATGTGGTGTTATATGATGGAATACTATTGTGCCTATTAGCGTATGATTTATGACTGTACTAATATACACTCCACTGAGAATAAAAAGCTATGCAATTATCCCCTTCCGTAGAAAAAATAAAGGGGTGTTAGTCCACTCTTATCTACGTGAATATATACCTGCCAAATTGACGATCTTCATCGGCACCCCAAACAGTACTTCAGCTGCAGTCCTTTTAACCAGAGCTTTTAAACATATCATTGGGTGGCTGCATCAGTAATATTATTGGTTTCAAATATCAATTAGCACATTAAATCTCCCCTAAGAGAACTTTAGCTGCACAGTTCAAATTCACACACTGCATATACGCGCATGGGGAACATTTTCCACATTGCTTACTATAGGCATGGTTGGCACCCAACACTGTTAACTTTGCATTTATCAGGTAGACATGTCGGATGGCATAGAAACAGGAGTATTTGTTATCTTACCACACTGGTTCTCTACCAATACCTCTGTTTTCTGCTCCTCTTGTGGAATAGTACTCTTAGCTGCCTTCGAGGCTTACTCACATGTTCCAAAGAGATTCCTCCGATCAGACTGTGCCGCTGCTACTACTCACCTCCCCACCTGCCACCATTCCTACTTGGGTGAGCTTCTATTCATTGCAGCGGTGGGTCAGGGGGGGCTCCGTAGCGCACCGCGGGAGATCCACACAGCGTTGTTCACTCAAAAAAAAAATAGAGAGGGGAACGATGTGTGGGTATACGAGGGGGGGAAGTGGCGGGGGGCAGCGGTACTCGACATCTTCTACGAGTCGCCGTGTACTGTCCTTCCCGCTCCACCGTGATGCAGCATGGATGGCCCCAAGTTCCGCTGCTGATACCGCGGGTACGCCGACGGGGGTGTCATTCACGGCTTCCCCTGCGCCTCACTCACAGCGGGTTCGTTGCTGCCTCCCAGCATCACCCACCCAACCCGGCCAGCTGACACTCTCCAGTCCCTCCCTCCGTGAGCGACGTTACGTCCTCACGTCCATCCCCCGTGGACCAGTTTCAGCAGACATGTTCGGTCGTGTGTACGGCCGGTCGGACAGGATTCCAGCGTACATTTGCCCGCCAGACATTTTCGAGCGTACAAATGTTTCTAAACTTGCTTAGAAACATGCCCGCTGGAATCCTGTCCGTCGGACATGTTCGGTCGTCTGTACAGACTTACCGTACATGTCCGAGCGGCCGCCATCCCTCGCATGCGTCAAATGACGCATGCGTGGAAGCTGTCTGTCCGCGCAGATTGTCTCTCATTTCTGTATGATGGTGTGTACAGCCATCATACAGAAATCTCCGGGCGGGCATGTCCGTTGAAAACGGTCCGGCGGACCGTTTTCATCCTACATGTTTGCCCGTGTGTACGAGGAATTAAAGGTGAATCTGAAGCTTATGTGGGGCAAATCTTCTGGTTACATTCTGGATATTTTGAGGTTAATAGGCAAACAATTGTATAAAAAAAACATTGGATAATTTGGCACTGCCATGGGGGACATGTACCAATGCAAAAAAATATTTATATACAGTATACTATATTACCAAAAGTATTGGGACACCTGCCTTTACACGCACATGAACTTTAATGGCATTATTATTATTATTATTATTATTATTATTATACAGGATTTATATAGCGCCAACAGTTTGCGCAGCGCTTTAGTCATCTCAGTCTTATGACGCGTACAGATGGTTGTTTTTTGTGATGAAAAAAACGTTGTTTTTTGTGATAAAAAAAAACGTCGTTTTTTGTGATGAAAAAAAACAACGTTTTTCAAACTTCATTTTAAAAAACGACGTAGCATACACACCATTGTTTTTCCAACGTTCAGCACGTACGACGGCACTCTGTTCTATTCAAACTCACGTCCTAACTTGCTTCTGAGCATGCGCGGGTTTAAAAACATCGTTTTAAACGCTGTTTTTGCTACACACGGTCATTTTTTATGACACAAAAAACAACGTTTTGAAAAACGACATAAAAAAATGAAGCATGCTCGAATTTTTTTTTGGTCGTTTTTCAGAAGACATAAAACAAAGTTTTCCCCACACGCGGTCATTTTAAATGACGTTTTTAAAAATTTTGTTTCTTTTCATCACAAAAAACGACAACGTTTTGAAAAACGACATAAAAAAATGAAGCATGCTCGAATTTTTTTTTTGGTCGTTTTTCAGAAGACATAAAACAAATTTTTCCCCACACGCGGTCATTTTAAATGACGTTTTTAAAAATGTTGTTTCTTTTCATCACAAAAAACGACCGTGTGTACGCGGCATTAGTCTGTAGGTTTCAATATTGAGTTGCCCCACCCTTTGCAGCTATAACAGCTTCAACTATTCTGGGGAAGACTGTCCACAAGGTTTAGAAGTGTGTCTATGGGAATGTTTGAACATTCTTTCAAAAGCGCATTGACCTGTACAGAGTCCTGACCTTAACCCGATAGAACACCTCTGGGATGAATTGAATATCTGATGAAAATGACAAACACATATTTTAGTCTGTACCTAACCTTTTTTTAATTCACTTTCACTCCTAAATTTACCTATATGAACCTATTTTAATTCATATGGGATGTTTGCATCATTTTAATTTTGGACATTGAGTTTAAAGTTGTACTAAACCCCAAAGCAAACATTTATTATATTGCAGCATACCAATTCTTAAAGTGATTGTAAAGTCTTGTTTAAAAAACAAACATGTTAAACTTACCTCCTTTGTGCAGGATGGTTTTGCACAAAGCAGCCTGGATCTTCCTCTTCCCGGGTCTCTCTTTGCTGCTCCTGGCCCCTCCCTCCTATCGAGAGCCCCCACAGTCAGCAGCTTCCTATTGGGGCAATGGAGCTGAGCCACTCAGGCATGGAGCCCCGACCCAGCCCCGCCTCCTCTCTCCCCAGATTGGCTGACTGACTTTGATCGACAGCCACGGGAGCCAATGGCACCTTGCTGTGCCTCAGCCAATCAGGAAGAGTGTCCCAGATGGCATACACATTCATAGACATTGCTTGAGATAGATGGGGCTCAGGTAAGTAATTAGGGGGGTGCTGGGGTGACTGCTGCACACAGAAGGTTTATTATCTTAACCTCCCTGGCGGTATGATTCTGTCTGGAATTACGTACCAAAAGCGGTACAATTATTTGCAAGGAAATTTGGCGTTTTATACTGTAGGCCTGTAATTCTTAGGAATAACTCACTTAAATCTGACCAAACAAGAATCTAATAGGCATCCCGGGTATGACATTTTTTTAAAAACAAAATTATAAATTATAATATAATAAATAATTATAAATAATTATAACAAATAATAATATAATTCTAATAAAAATTATTTAATAATGTAATCAAATCAAAATCACTGAAATTTTCTCAGTTGCAAAATTGTCGCTGTCATTATTTTTTTTTTTTATGACGAATTTCCCCACAAATCGCTATCGCACAATTCTGCAAGTGATTATAATTTATTATCGCTGTTTTCTAGCTGATCTAAAACCATTTTTGACATAAAGGGACACTTTTGGTTGCTATGGACAATCTACAGTTTGCAGGGAGAAAGAAAGGTTTTTATTATATAAAAGAAGATGTAGGGCACTGGGGAGACCACTAGGGACAAGGGGGATGTGTATTTTTTACATACAGTACTGTAATCTATAAGATTACAGTATACTGTATGTAATGTGTTTGTTTACGTTTTTGAATTTGGCGCCGATCTCCGCTCCCGTGCGTCGTAACGTCGCAGGGAACGGAGATCGGCGGCACAGGAGGACGCTGTGTGAATCGAGCGAGGTCCCGCTCGCTCACACAGCGCGGTGACATCGCTGGATCCAGGACAAGGTAGGCCAACGCACGCTGCAGGCTCTGCATATCTACCCCGAGCGTGACTCGGGGATACCGATCGCAGCCTAAAAAACCCACGCCGAGTCATGCTCGGGGATACCGCCAGGCAGGTTAATGCATGCAATGCATTAAGATAAAAAACCTTCTGCCTTTACAACAAGTGTGATGAATGCATTATCTTTCTTTTTAGGCTTTCTTTTTTTTTATTTTCATCTAGTGGTCCTGCCAGTAAGCCTGTTGTTTTTCAAAAGAACAAACTGTTCTGCACATGTAGCAGTTACAAGGGTGACACAAATCATTAATTACTGACAGAGTGCTTACAATGTTCAGCTTTTAACTATTTATGTAAAACCTTTATCGTATAAGGAAAAACACTGTTTGCTGTAACTGCTTATAAAGTATTAGCTGGAGTTTTGCTTCAACATATTAGTGTATTTAAATTTGCCAGTACATCCAACATTCCCCAGACTGACAATGATGTCCCTGTGCTCCTTCACCAAGAGTGTAGACAACTTCAATACATGAGGTGTGTTATCAGGTGAAAGCAGAGGGGAAAAAAGCATAAAAAACTAAAGCTGCAATGTATTAAATTTTTGGTTATGGGTCAATGTTTTAAAGGGTCTCTAAAGGAAATTATTTTTTTTGCTGAAATGACTGTTTACAGGGTATAGAGACATACAAATTAACTGATTCCTTTTAAAAATGATTACAAATTGAATTTAATCTATCATATAATGTGCCTCTAGTTTCACGTTCGGTTTTAAAGGTACATACATGAAGTTCCGGGTGAGAGGTGAGTCGGGAAGACTCACAGAACAAAAACAACAAATCCAGGGCAGTGTTTTGTTTTTAAAATGAATCTGATTGGTTCCGAGGAGTTTTAGACACACAGTAATGACAGCTTAGACCACCGTGAAAATCTCCCAGTACGATGGTTATAAGGAAACAGGCAACCAGGAAGTGTGGAGATCACAGCAGAATTACAGCTACTTCAAAGCAAAAACGAACAATGAGGACATGAAACCAGTACTGCAGTAAGGTAAAGGAAGCTATTTAGCTAAAAAAAAAAAATTCCTTTAGTGACCCGTTAAGCTTCATGATTTAATATTTTTCTCTTTTAACGTACCCCTCCCCTTCTACAACATTCACCCTAAGACCTGGGATTACCTTACAAAACCTGTTTCCAAAATCAAGGGCATCTCGCATTTTTACAACAATCTACACCAAAAGTGCATTTTCTCCAAATTGAACCCACATCACCGGTGGGACACTGATCTAGCTTACACCTTCACGGTCACTCAATGGCAACATGCACTCAAATCTGTTTACACAGCCACCAAGTGCTCGGCACTCTGGGAACTCACACAGAAAATGTCACTACGATGGTACATCACACCAGCCAAACTAGCTTCTTTTGGCCCTAAAATCCCCAACACCTGCTGGAGATGTAAATCAGCCATAGGAGACATGTTCCATATTTTCTGGGCATGCTCCAACATACAGAGATATCGGGTCGACATCTTTAACCTTCTTTCATGTGTAACTCAAATCACAATACCTCCATCACCTGCGCTTGCCATTCTCAACCTAACCATAGATGACATTCCCCACCCCCTTCGACACGTGACTACCCACTTACTTTTGGCCTCCAGACTCACCATAACGAGGCAATGGAAATCAGACAGCACTCCAACAGTAGCCAAAGTTATCAACTTAGTAACCTTACACTTTAGCTATGAGACAATGGCAGGCGCCAGCAATGGCCGGGCTGCAAAAACCCAAGCGCACTGGCAACCATGGTCTGATAGGACTACAGCTGCGACTGTCGACTAATCTTACTATCGCACCACTTCGTCTTTCTTGACCGAGCAATATTTTTGAATTGTTATCCATCTTTGTTATCTGTTTTAGTGAGCAGCAGGTTTAGCAGTTATTACACTGTGCTAAAAACAAGTCCTCTTCACTTCTGCAGCACTAAAGTTCCCATTTAGGGTGCTGCACCTGGGGAAAGGATCGATTACATATTTTTGTTATGCACCTTCTATATAAACTATATGTAATATGTCAGTGAGAATAAGTTCATTTGTCAAAGTGTTTTCCACAACGTCGTTGCACGACGTACAATGTTGAATTGTACACTGTATTCTGTATACAAAACCAATAAAAATTTTGAAGTAAAAAAATATTTTTCTCTTTTTTTCAAAATAATAAATGTAAACATCTGACAATAGAGACTATATTGACAAACCAGTACACCTTTACAAACAAACCTTTATCAGATGATACACCCAATTTCTAATTTCTGTACACCAGTTTGTACTTAGTGTACTTTTTAGAAGGTTTTCCACTATAGAAATGATGCACATGACCTTTGGCATTGAAGTACTGAATTTAGTGCACAAGGTGCACCTATATTCTAAAATAAACTTATTGGTTTAGTAATTCGGCACACACTTTCCATTCTCATCTTTGAACATAAATATGACAAATGTATGAATATTAATTCCCGCCTGCAAATTTTTATGGAGTCAGCTGAAAGGGACTGAGGAGGATAAGTCACTGTTCTCCATTTCACTGATTAGTGTGTTTAAATTTTAGATTTTGAGTTTCGTAAGCAGAAAGCATTTATAACAAATAACTGTAAATTGCTAAAAAAAAATAGAAAAAAAAAATACGTAATGCTCGACATGCCTGCTATAAGAATAGTATGAAATATTTCCTATGTGTCTGACATGTCTGAAAAAGAACAAAGTTATTTTTAAATTTGCATTTTTAGTCTTGATTATTATAAATAAGTTACATTTACAAAACCACTACAGGATACAGTATACTGTATTTCTATTAATGTAACATTTAAAGCATCTTTTTATTTTGTTTTAAAAATTCTGGCCCAGATTCAGGTAGATTTGCCCATTAGTTGCACATGTGAAGAGCAGCTGATTTGCTCTGCGCTGGGGCAAATTGGAAAGATTGCCACCTGAATCAGGTTTCCTTTTGTCTGGTAATTTGCTCCTTTGTCAGGCAGAAATCAGGGCACAAGCCAGCACAAGTGAAAGTGGGTGTGCCCCTATGCAAATGATTTTTTTCCACTCAGCCGTGGTTTGCGCCGGGCGCACGCATGCGCATGCGTGAAACTGCACCTGTCCTATTTTCAGGGCAAATTCTGCCCACCTGCTTGCACTGAGCAAATAAATAGGGGCAGACCTGCGCTTGTTCCACCCCCCCCCCCCCCCCCCGAGCAAGGTAATTTTGCCCTTTGTTGTAAGATGGCACCTCCCGGCCAAAAAAAAAAAAAAAGGCTAACTTTGTGGCAGCTGAGATGGAGATTCTGCTGGAGGCACTGACGCGCCATACTGGTGTTCTTTATGGCTCTGAACGCCAAAATACCACCGTAGCCCAAAGGAGGGCAATATTTGAGGCTATAACCTTGGACATCAATGCCCTGGGTATTGAGGAGCGGACTTGGGAGGACATACAGAAGAAATTCACGGACATGCGGCGTTGCGTCAGGGACAAAATTGTCCTCATCAAAAAACATAGCAGGGGCACGGGAGGAGGACCAGCCTGCTCTTTGCGACTCAATCCGGAGGTGGAGGTGATCGCTCAGAGTTTTGCGCTGGAGCAGGTGGAGGGACTGCCAGGCTATGACTCCATTGTTGGGGAGTTGTGGACTGGTAATTTTTTTTTCTCATATTCGCTGTGTATCATGGGAGGGGGTATAAGGGAACATATGAGTGGGTAGAAGTGAACATGTAACAAGTTTTGTTTTCTCATATTCGCTGTGTATCATGGGAGGGGGTAGAAGTGAACATATGAGTGGGTAGAAGGGAACATGTAACAAGTTTAGTTTTCTCATATTCCCTGTGTATCATGGGAGGGGGTAGAAGTGAACATGTGATAAGTGTGTTGCTCCAGCAACATTTTTGTTTTGTGTCATCCACAGATGTTGATGATGAGGCTGGGCCATCGTCGGCTGTAGGGCGACCCACGCCATCCCCTCCGAACATCATGGGGTCCAGTCAGGCCCTCTGCAGATCTTGGGCATGTTGGTGGATGAGGATTTCGGCCAGAGTCCATCTAGGGAGGAGGAAGTGGTGGAGGAGTCCGTTATACTCAACCTGGAGGAATCTGTGTCCCTCCAGGAGGATCCCACCATCCCTGACCGACCCACCACCCCCCCGACCATAACATCATCCCCCTCCAGGGCAAGCCCCTCCAGTGTCCCTCCCTCCAGTGTCCCTCCCTCCAGTGTCCCTCCCTCCAGTGTGACCCCTCCCCTTCTGCTCCCTCAGTTCATGCCCCAGCCTCTCCTCCAAGGAAGGCTCTTTTTAAAACTAGGGGTGTACCCTCCAGCCTCCGTGAGGGTCTGCAGGAGGAGCAGGCCCAGCAGACCCACCATATAGGGGAGATGGTGGGAGACCTGAGGCGGGTGGCGGACAGCCTGGCATTCTCCTCCTCCTCTGTACAGCAGGCCCTCACCCTCCATGCTGACCGGGGGGACCGACAGACTGAGACCCTGGAGGATGTTAGTGGTAACTGCGCAGCCATTGTGACCTGTCTGGTTGAACAGCAGGATGCCACCGCATTATTAACATCGGAGGTGAGCAGGTTGGCAGGTGCGGTGGAGGCCAACACTGCTGCTGTGCGGGAGGAGGGAGATTAACCCAACGGCAGCTCAGGATCACCACCACATGGCAGATGAGGATGTTGGGACAGACCAACAACGTCCTCACCCGCCTGGACAACGCCATGGAGGGCATGCAGGCACCACCTGCCAGGAGAGAGGAAGTAGGGGTTGATGCTCCCCCTCCCCCTCCATCCCCACCCCATGCTCCATCCCCACCACAGGCTCAACCACGGCATCTGAGGAGCCAGAGCCGGGGCACCCTTGGGCCAAGGATGTCCAAAAAAAAAAATTTTTACCTTTTTTTTTTGTTTTTTTTTGGTGTCTCAGATTATGAGCTTGTTTTTTGTTTATGCTCAGATTTTGAGCTTATTTTTTATTTTCATAATACTCAAAGTTTTAGTTTTTTTTATTTTGTAGTCCCTACACACGGTGAGGAGTGTATACTACAGTGTGACTGGTGTGTGAATGGGGGGGGGGGTGTCACTCCTGCTGGAAAAGGGGTGTCACCCTCTGCCATGTGAAAGGTGTATGAATGGACAGCAACATAATTGGAGCCTTGACGCGGCGTTGCTGCTCCCTAATACCATGGGGTATCCTTGGGTCTAATCCAATTTTGGGTGCATGTGGGGTGTGTGTGCTAGGGACCACAGTGGTGTGCATGCGTGCATTCTACTTGTGACATGATTATTGTGTGTGTTTAACGTGAAAAGAGACGTTCCACGAGACCACTCCTGATTGCTCTTCCCTCAGTAGACTGGGTAGAGTTTCTTGGGGGGGGATTGTGTGGTTCGGGGGTCAGGTCATCACATATGTCAATCTGCAGGCCCTTTCTCTGGGCAAAGTTGTGCAGAATACAACATGCCCCGATGATCTGGCACACAAAGTTTGGGGAATACAACAGGGTCCCCCCGGATTTATCCAGGCATCTGAAACGGGACTTCAGGAGGCCAAAGGTGCGTTCCACCACTGCACGGGTACGTGCGTGTGCCTCGTTATATCTTTCCTCTCCTGGGGTTTAGGGGGTTCCGGAATATGGTCATCATATGGGGTCCCAGTGCATATGCCGCGTCACCTGGAAGGGAAAAGACAGGAGGATGTTAGTCATGCATGTGCCCCTCGTGATGTCTGCATCATGGGGGGGACAGTCATACCTGACACCCATGTCACTCACCAATCAGCCAGTTGTCCCCATACACGTTCTGTTCAAATTCGGTGGGGATGCTGCTCTGACGGTAGATGAAACTGTCATGGCAGGACCCTGGGTGTTTGGCACGGACATGCCATATGAGGCCATGGGCATCCACGATCACCTGGACATTTATGGAATGCCAGTGCTTCCGATTACAGTAGATATGCTCTAGTTCACGGGGGGGCCGTAGTGCCACATGGGTACAATCAATGGCACCCACAGTGCATGGGAATCTGCCAATTTGGTAGAAATCTGAGATTGCCTTCTGCCGCAGGTCATCCTGGGTTGGTTTGATGAACTGGTGGGACATGCGTCTCAGGATTGCAGGAATAACTTGGTGCACACACCTGCTCATGCTTGATTGGGACATCCCAGCCACCATTCCACCTGTGCGCTGAAAAGATCCACTGGCCAGGAAATGGAGGGTTGCCACTACCTTGACCAGTGGCTCCACTGCCTGTCCACGATGTGTCTTGCTGGTGATGTCATCATGCAGGATTGTGGCTAAGTCCAGGATGACTTCAGGGCTGAATCTAAACATGCGATACACCTCAATATCACTCAAGTCAAAGATGTTCCTGTGCACTTGGTATACCCTCTCCCGTGCCCTCCTACGAGTCGGTTCACTCTCTAGTATTGCTAGAACCATAGCTGCCCCTGGCATGTTGGCACATAGATGTGAGATCCAGAAAGTGTGGGTGCTCTGCTTGTTCAGCTCGTCCGTATTGGTGCTGCTGTAGTTGCTCTCCAGCTGACCTGTGGCCATCTGTTGCTAACTTGCCCCTGCTTTTATAAAGTGCAAATTTGCTAGGCCCGAACAGCTTGCACGCTTTGTGCGCAAAATGCGCCTCACACGCGCAAGTTTCTGAATCAGTGGTAGTTCCTCATTTGCATATTTGCTGAGGGAAAACCATGAGAGCGCAAGTTGCCCCCTGAGCAAAATTGCCCCTTAATTGCGCCGGGGCAGAGAAACTGCCTCCGTGGAAAAATGGCACATTTCAGGCTTAGCTTGCTTTCTGGGTCACCCGCAAATTTGCCTGGGCGCAAATCCGTACTTGCGTAGCGCAAATCGCGATTGCGCCCGCGCAAGTCGTACCTGAATCTGGGCCTCTCTGTTTAGTCAGAAATTACTGTTACAATAGGAAAGAAAGCAACATGGTCCAAAATGTACAGTTTCTTCAAGTGGAAGTTCTGGCAATTGTATGTTTTATCCCACATTTCTGAGTCTAAAAATGTATTTTTTTTTCAATCAAGTTTAGTTTTATTTTGAAAATGCAGATGGTACATCAGATAATATACAACATCAATATCATTACATTTTATTACAGAAAGACATATTTTAGTAGTACATTTTTTTCTAACATTACTTAGGCTCAAATTAAGGAACCACTATATAGACAGAGACAAAGAAAACAAACAAAATAACCCATGTTTCTGTAAATTGTTCCAACGGAGATCGAGTAATTACCCGTATTTGTCTATCTCCAGACTTCCCCTAAGTACAATTCAAATTCATGGTAACCGTTAGTACGTGTCAAATCATAAGAAATATTATTTGACCCCATGAATATAATTAATTTCTAAACAACCTATCCATAACCCTTATAACATATCAGGGTCGAGTTGTTTCAATGAATGCATAGCTTCTCCTCCATCTATTACACCCCCCTTTACCAAAGAATTCTCATTTGGTGAATTAGAAGGGATAAAATGAAAAAATAAAGATTGAATAAACAACCACAAACTTCGGCATACTGTTAATTCCGGATTAGTGATAGAATATTTTGATATCATAAAATATCATCAAACAATTATATCAAGAATCCATCCAAGGAAGTGACTCCTCCACCAATATACTCTTCACAGATTCTATGAGTCAAAAGAAACCATATCCAGAAATTCCAGTATACCCAAATTGACTAAAGAATGCATCCAAATGGATAAATTAAAATTATATATAAGAAAGAAAAGAACCAAGTTATAAATAACACATTCATGTATAGAAAGTACCCTGTGTTATCTAAAAAATAAAATAAAACAAAAAAATTAAAAAAATCGGACCAAAAGAAAAATAGGAAGAAAGAAAAAGGAAGATTAGGTGAGGACAAAGGGCCAGATCCACAAAGCAGATGCGCCGACTTAACTCGAGATACGTGGCGTAAATGAAATTTACACCGCGCGTATTTTTGTGCCTGATCCTCAAAACGAGATACGCCTTAAAACCAGGTTTTTTCATCCTACCTAAAATAATTACACCGGCGCTTCTTCGCACGCAAAATACGCTAGACACACCGCTGTTTTGATAGGCAAAGATGCAAATGAGGGAGATAAGGCGATCCACAAAATTAAGTGTGTGCGGCGTAGATTACGCCCTGTGCGCTTCTGTTAGTTTCATGGTGTAAAATTACACTTTATAAAAGCAGCCCTAATTTTACACCTGCCGTGTAAATGTCAGCTAAAGCAACACCAATAAGAAAGAGCTGAGCACACACACTTGCAGGACAACAATCTGTCTGCCAACATGCCAGGGGCATCCATGCGCATAGCTAGACTAGTGACTTTAGTAACCGAGGGTACCCCCTCTTCTGAGGGAACAGCAGTCAGGAGATGCCTCGCAGAAGGCACCTTTGCACAGTAAACACACACATTAATTATGTCACAATGAGAATGCATGAATGCACACCACTGTGGTCCCTAGCACAGACACATCACATGCACATCTAATTGGATTAGATCCAAGTACCCCCCAATGGTACTTGGGAGCAGTAACACCCCGCCACGGCTCCAATTATGTCACTGTGCATTCATACACCATTCACGGACCTGGGATCACTTCTTCCTGGTCCTGGGGATCCCTACTCCACCAAAACTGAGGGTGACACCCTTATTTAATCAGGAATGCCACCCCCACATTCACACATCATTCACACACATTAAACAAATCATAAACAAATCATAAGTACAGTATACAAAACAAAATCATAAAAATAAAAAAACAAAAGTACCCTACAAAATTAACGGCGGCGGCGATTGCTACGCCTGGGCCGCCCACGGGCACGGCCACGGCCAACCAGAGGAGCCTCCTGGGGGGGTGTGAGCAGGGGAAGGAGGATCTTCATGGGGGGGTGTGAGCAGGGGGAAGGAGGATCTTCATGGGGGGGAGGTGTGAGCAGGGGAAGGAGGATCATCCTGGGGGGTGGGTGAGCACGGGAAGGAGGAGCCTCCCCTGGTGACTGTCCTCCTGCTGGCCTGCCCTCCAAGGCCACTGCTATCCTGGTCAGACAGTTTGTGAGGGCAGCCGTATTGACCTGGCCAGCCCGGGTATTGTCCTGGACAGCCTCGGTCAGGGCAGTCACCTCCTGGGCCACGCCTGTTGTGGCGGTCTGCAGGTCACACAAGCATGTGATGACCGCCAAGGAGTTTGTGGCCCCATCAGTGATTGCCTCCTTCATTGCACCCAGGCTTGTCTCCATCTGGCTCAGAGTCTCTTTGATCTGAGCCAGATTGCGGGTCTGCCGGGCATTGTCCCTCTGCAGACTGGTCGGCAGACCCTCGGCCACCCCCCTGGTCTCCTGGGTCGCCATCCTGCCTGCAGCTGAGGCTTGTGGCCCTGGAGGAGGGGAGAGAGAGACCCTTGTGGGTTGAGGCCTGTTGGGGGAGGAGTGGGAGGGGCTACCCCTGATGGTGGCCTGACTGCTGTCAGGGGTAAACAAATCCGAGGCCAAAAGGACTTCCCTGCCAATCTGCATATCTTCTTCCTCAGCCTCCACCCCCTCATCCTCCTCCCCCTAAACCTCCTCATGAGGGGAGGTGTGGCCACTCCCCTCCCCTGGGGAATCCTGCCCTTCTTGGGACTCTTCTGCAGCCTCTTGTCCAGGGGATGGTGCAGCAGCCTGGCCTGATGGCCCAGCAACCTCCTGGTCATCTGTGGAGGACACAAAACAATCACAGGTTGGAGGATACACACACTTGGCACATCTTCCCTTCCCCCACCCACACATGCTAATCACCAGATAGAAAAACCCAAAAAATGACCTGTCCTCACAGGAACATCTGATTGATAGCCACGCAGGCCCACCACCTGCTGTGGGTGGAAACACCGGGCCACTGCCCATTCCTCCTCAGTCAGCCTGATGGGGCAGGGTCCGCCTCCTCCAGTGCCCGTGGTATGGGCATTGATCCTGGCCATCTTGTCACGGACCAGGCTCCTAAGATCGTTGATCTTCTTTTGTATGCCACTGGTGGTCCTCGTCTCCCCCCCGCTGCATTGATCTGATCCGTTATTTTTTGGATGATCGCCTTCCTCTGGGCCGGGAGGTGTTCCGGCTCTCAGGGCCATGTAAATAACGCCCATATTGGACGATGGCCCGAGCAAGTATTTGCTTCTCTACGACAGAAAAATGTTACTTCCTGCGCTTGGGTGCCATCACAGCCACCACTCAGCACCAACAAAAAACAAACACAACAAACAAACAAAAATACTCACACAACAAACAAACAAAAATACTCACAGAAAAAACACACACAAAAATCAAAACACACAAGCAGACAGCTACTACAAATTCAAAAACAAACACGCTAAAAACAAACAGAAAATACACTCCGAAAAAAAACAAACAGAAAATACACTCCGAAAAAAAACAAACAGAAAATACACTCAGAAAAAAAACAATCAGAAAATACACTTAGGAAAAAAAAACACCAACTACACTCTACTACTCCTCCAATACTTTTATCTCACACACAAAAAAACAAACAGAAAATACACTCAGAAAAAAAACAATCAGAAAATACACTTAGGAAAAAAAAACACCAACTACACTCTACTACTCCTCCAATACTTTTATCTCACACTCACCACGGACCAGTTTCAGCAGACATTTTTCGGTCGTCTGTTCAGCCGAGCGGACAGGATTCCAGCGTACATTTGCCCGCCAGACCGTTTTTGAGCGGGCAAATGTTTCTAAGCTTGCTTAGAAACATGCCCGCTGGAATCCTGTCCGTCAGACATGTTCGGTCGTCTGTACAGACTTACCGTACATGTCCGAGCGGCCGCCATCCCTCGCATGCGTCGAATGACTTCGACGCATGCATGGAAGCATTGAACTGCCAGGGCCGCGCACGTCGCCGCGTCATCGTCGCGGCGACGGCGCGGCCTCGTCGCCGCGTATCGTGTACGCGCGGATTTCTGTATGATGGTGTGTACAGCCATCATACAGAAATCTCCGGGCGGGCATGTACGCTGAAAACGGTCCGGCGGACCGTTTTCATCGTACATGTTTGCCCGTCTGTACGAGGCCTAACAGTAAGCCCATCATTTTTTCTTGCTCCATTATCCAAGTCACTTTCCTTTTCATATATGATATCGAAACCGTCGTTTTTTTCCAAGCAGCTGCTATAGAAATCCTAGCTCCTACGAGGATAAATAATATCAGTTTCCTGGTAGATTTATGAGCATGCGGTATAAGTCCATTCAACAAAGCAATCTCTGGAGACTGATGTATATTACAGCCAGTTATACGTCTTATAATATGAAATACCATATTCCAGAATCTACGTATTTTTGGGCATTCCCACCATATATGAATCATAGAACCAACCCCCTGACATCCCCTAAAGCATAGAGGTGACAGAGAAGGGTAAATAGTGGCTAGTTTCAAGCGAACTAAGTACCATCTAGTAAAGATCTTCAGATTAGCTTCTATAAGTGAAACATTGGTAATCCTTTTTACGGATCTATCAAAATTAGAGTACCAGTCTTTTAAATCCCATTCGACCTGAAGATCCCTCTCCCATGCAATCATATGAGGTAATTGTTGATCATTAGCAGCAAGCGATTTATATATTATAGAAATTCCCCCCCTCCTTCCCAAAGCCTGGTCACATTTAATCTCATAATCCGTCATATAACCTGATACGGTCTTATCTAACCAAAGTTTCTGAGTAAAACCATAAATTCGAGAAAACCCCGATTTTTCAGAGGTTGGAAGATCTAGGTTATCCGTAAAATATTTTTCGGAAAGAGGACCTGAATGTGAGAAGAAACATCCAATGCGGTACACCCCCTTGTCACGCCACCATTTAAAGCAGTGGTCCCCAACCTTTTTGGCACAGAGGACCGGTGTTGTGGCATAGAATCGGGCCAAGGCCCGGCATGGTTGGGTTATTATGTAGCTTTTCGCGGGCAATTTGTCGGGGGAAATGGCTGGTGTTAGCGCTTCAATCATCACAGAACAATTGCTGATATGGTGTTGGGATAATTGAAGTGCATTGTTTCTGTCATTGCATTGTAATATGAAATTAAATGGTTCAAACTCACCATAATGCAGAATCTGCCACCAGATGCGGTTTGTCACTTGCCACGTCGCCTTCCACCAGGTGTGGATTGTCCATTGCCATGTCACCTGCCACCATGTGTGGATTGCCACAACACCTGCCATCAGGTGTGGATTGCTACGTCGCTTGCCACCTTGCCTGCCACCAGATGTGGATTGCCACTTGCCACGTCATCTGCCACCAGGTGGGGATTGCCATGTCACCTGCCACCAGGTGCGGGATGCCATGTCGCCTGCCACCAGGTGCGGGATGCCATGTCGTCTGCCACCGGGTGCGGGATGCCATGTCACCTGCCACCAGGTGTGGATTGCTACTTGCCATGTCACCTACCACCAGGTGTGGATTGCCACATCACCTGATGTGGTTTGCCACCTGCCATTAGATTTTTTTTTTTTTGTCACCTGCCATGGCAGTACAGGCCAGTGAGAGAGAACAGCATTAATGCGTGGAGAGATGAGTATAGCAGCCCCGCTGTGTGGGCGGAAGTGCCATGTTCTGGGCAGGCGGTGAGAGATGATCCCATCTCTCTGCTCCCGCGCCTCGCTGCAGTATAGCAGCCCCGATGTGTGGGCGGAAGTTCCGTGTTCTGGGAAGTCTCGTGCCTCGCAGCAGTGTAACAGCTCCGCTGTTTGGGCGGAAGTGCCATGATCCGGCGGGCGGTGAGAGATGTCACCTCTCTGCTTGCCCGCTGCCGCACCTCACACAGTGCAGCCTTCGCGGCCCGGCTGCAAATAGGCCATGTCCCGGCAGTGGGCCGCGGACCGGGGGTTGGGGAACCCTGATTTAAAGGATTCCCCTTTTACTTCAGAGGCAAAAGCAGGGTCCTTGAATATATTAGCCAATGGGTGACCTTTGGAGATCAGAGAAGGATTTTTTCTAAGTGAATCCCATAGTACCATGGCTTGAGACAGAGTCGGTGACATAATAGGAGATCTACTTTTGGGAGTGACCCATAATAAATCTTCCAACGAGTATGAGGGAGTAGCCTGTTCTTCCAAACATATCCAATCAGGTCGATCACCCTGGATGTATACATCCGAAAGTTGAGCCAATCTAGCAGCCTTGTAATACCACAATAAGTTCGGAAGACCAAAACCACCCTGTTCAGGTAGATTAAAAAGAGAGCGTGAAGAAACACGTGGGTTCTTCTTATTCCAAACAAATTTGGTAAGTTTACTCTGAAAAGTTTTCAAATGGTTTGTCTTTATTGGTATTGGGAGCGAACGGAATAGGTATAAATTTTTATTGGAATTTTCACAGTACATTGGAGTAGGGCAGAATAATTTGATCCGTACACAGTCATGTACAAGTAAAGAAAAATATAAAATAGAAATAAACGCACAATTAAACCAATGGTACAGTGATTACCTGTATAACAATGTTACATTAGCAGGAGGATGTGACAGTATAAAACCTAGTGCTTGAAGGAGCGGAAGCAACATTTGGAGCATTAAAAATGTAATACAGAGCTAAAACAATGAAACAAACAGTAACCTCGGATATTAAACTGGCTGCTGAGGTGGCAATGGGTGATATTCACAGAGAAAGGGTAAGAAGGAGTCACGAACGTCAAGGAGTAACTAGCATATGGTGCCATGGTTCAGGGTGGCAGAAACATAGAAGGGTCAGACAGATCGGATACTTTGAGGCTGCCTAGCGAGTTTGCAAGGTTCTGTTTGAGATACCAATCTGTATAGCGGAATGGTTGCATGAGTGTTTGCAAATCCTCTTGGTTGAAGGAATGTTCCATGAATTTTCGCCATCTCGTAAAGAATCGTGAGGTGGACCGAAAGTTCAACACGATGGTGTCCAACCTCTCCAGATAGAAAAGTGACATGAGGGCTTTTTTTACCGCTGGTAGTTTTGGCGGTGATGGGTTGATCCAATGGGACATTATAGTCCTGCGGGCCACCAGAAGGCAGACCTGCGTCCAGTGAGAGATGGGAAGCGAGCTCTTTGTCGATGGCGTGGTCGGGGGTGGGTCAGATCCGAATAGGCATAACAGGTAATGTCTGGGGACCCGTATTTTGTCAATCCTGTAGATAAAGGACAAAACAGAGTCCCAGTATTTAACAATAGGTTTGCACTCCCAGAAGCGGTGGAGCAGCGTGGGGCGAGGGGTGGAACACCAAGGGCACCGCTCCTGGGTTGGTTCAGCTTTGTTGATACGAAAAGGGTAGTATGCTCTATGAATAATTTTGAATTGGGTCTCACGCCATGTTTCCGAAATTACGAGTTTGTGCACTCGCCTGTAACCTTCAAGGATTTTCTCAGAAAGGCTCTCATCTTCAAATATTTGGGACCATTTCTGAAAGGGCTTAAGACGATACTTGGCAGACTGATGTTCAATAAGGTGAGAGTATAGGGTGGAGATGGAGTAGTCATTCCTGCTTAATACAGCATCAATAAAGGACTTTTGCAAGGGATCAGTCCCAGGGCTGTAGCATGAGCGTAAATAACTGACCAATTGGTGGTAGAAGAAGGCATGTGTCGCTGGTAGAGAGAATTCCCTTGACAGGGTTTGAAATGACTTAAACTTGCCAGGGGCATTGAGATACATCGATGAAATGTTGGTAAGGCCCCTAATGTTCCACTGTTCAAAGGCTTTGTGTAGAGTGGACGGGAGGAACATTGGGCCTGATTTACCAAGCCTTTACTCCATGACTCATGGAGTAAAAGCAGGAGTAGCAGCCGTTTGGCCATTTACTAAAGAAATACGCTGCTAGTGCAGTGTATTTCCCTAGTTACTAATGTGCTCCGTGCGCCCAGGAGAGGGTGCATTGTGCACCAGTACAGACCTGGCGCACGGCACATTAAACTATAAATTGCGGGGGTTTGGGCGGGAGTTTATTAAGGGGGGAGGTGGGGGGATGCAGGGGAAGTGAAGTGACATGTGTTTTGAAGTGTTTGGCGGGCCGAATTGAAAGGGAAAGTGTTTTTTGAAAACAGATCCCCGTACGCTTGCACAGTGCGCCTGAACCTCGGGAGGTTCATTTGCATACTGGGCATGCGCAGAGAGAAAAGTCAGGGATTCCCGTGCGCCTTGTCAGTACGCCGTGAAAATCTTGGTAAATACCAAGCGGCGTACCCGTGAATGCGCTGCGTGACGCGGCGCACGGGAATCTCCGAGCTGTTTTCAGCCCTGAAGGGGAACTCGGCGCCAAATTTCAAACTTGAAATCGGCGCGGGTCCCCCTTCAGGGCTACATTAGGCTCTTAGGCTTGGTCCGGAACGTGAGGGGTTAAACCCGCGCCGATTCGGCGCGGGGGTCCCCCCCAGATCCAAACCAAGCCCTCATCCCAAGCATGCAGTCTGGCCCGGACAGGAATGGGGGCGGGGACGAGCGAGCGCCCCCCCCCCTCCTGAGCCGTACCAGACCGCATGCCCTCAACATGGGGGAGTGTGTGCTGTGGGGGAGGGGGGCACTGCCCCCCCACCCCACAGCACTCTTGCCCCCATGTCGATAGGGACAAGAGCCTCTTCCCGACAACCCTTGCCATTGGTTGTCGGGGTATGCGGGCGGGGCTAATCGGAATCTGTGAGCTCCCTTTAATAAGGGGGCCCCCAGATGCCGGCCCCCCACCCTATGTGAATGAGTATGGGGTACATCGTACCTCTACCCATTCACATGGGGGAAATGTAAAGTAAAAAAAAAACACCACACAGAATAAAATATTTTATTAATCTGCTCCGGAGCCCCCCCTTTCTTCTTTAGCTCTCTTAGAAGGGGGGGTTTCTTCTCTCCCGATCTTCCGCCGGGACCCTGGGCTTCGGTGATTTCTGCCGGGGGAGGGCGCCATCCCTCGGTCCTCTCCGGAGCCTTCCGCCGGATGCCCCCACCCCATTTAAGCTCTTTTTCATTAGGGAGGGGCATCCGGACTTCGGGGTCTTCTGCCGGGGGATGGCGCCTATCCCCCGGTCTTTCCGGTGCCTTCCGCCAGGGTTCCGGTCTTCCTGGTCTTCTGCCGGGGGTGCGCCAACTCCCCGGTCTTTTCTCTTCTGTCTTCTCTGCTCCCTCTTCTGCCTGGCTCCCCCGCGGAGCCAGGGCTTTCTTCCGTCTTCTTTCTTCTCCCTTCCTTCTTCTGCCTGTCTCCTCCGGGAGCCCAGGGCTTGTCTCCGCTGTCTTCTCCCTTCTCTTCCATTGGATGTTGACACGACGAGGTCCGGCGCTGGAATGCCGTCTGAGCAGTGGGCATGGACTTATATAGGGCAATGCCACCATGTGACCTCAACCCATGTGACATCACATTCCCATCATGCCCAGGGAATGTGATGTCACATGGGTTGAGGTCACATGGTGGCATTACCCTATATAAGTCCATGCCCGCCGCTGACACGGCATGTCAGCGCGGAACCTCGTCGTGTCAACATCGAATGGAAGAGAAGGGAGAAGACAGCGGAGACAAGCCCTGTGCTCCCGGAGGAGACAGGCAGAAGAAGGAAGAGAGAAGAAAGAAGACGGAAGAAAGCCCTGGCTCCGCGGGGGAGCCAGGCAGAAGAGGGAGCAGAGAAGACAGAAGAGAAAAGACCGGGGAGTTGGCGCACCCCCGGCAGAAGACCAGGAAGACCGGAACCCTGGCGGAAGGCACCGGAAAGACCGGGGGATAGGCGCCATCCCCCGGCAGAAGACCCCGAAGTCCGGATGCCCCTCCCTAATGAAAAAGAGCTTAAATGGGGTGGGGGCATCCGGCGGAAGGCTCCGGAGAGGACCGAGGGATGGCGCCCTCCCCCGGCAGAAATCACCGAAGCCCAGGGTCCCGGCGGAAGATCGGGAGAGAAGAAACCCCCCCTTCTAAGAGAGCTAAAGAAGAAAGGGGGGGCTCCGGAGCAGATTAATAAAATATTTTATTCTGTGTGGTGTGTTTTTTTTACTTTACATTTCCCCCATGTGAATGGGTAGAGGTACGATGTACCCCATACTCATTCACATAGGGTGGGGGGCCGGAATCTGGGGACCCCTTTATTAAAGGGGTCTCTCAGATTCTGATAAGCTCTCCGCCCGCATACCCCGACAACCAACGGCCAGGGTTGTCGGGAAGAGGCTCTTGTCCCTATCGACATGGGGGCAAGAGTGCTTTGGGGTGGGGGGGCAGTGCCCCCCTCCCCCACAGCACACACTCCCCCATGTTGAGGGCATGTGGTCTGGTATGGCTCAGGAGGGAGGGGGGCGCTCGCTCGTCCCCACCCCCATTCCTGTCTGACCAGACTGCGTGCCTGGGATAAGGGCTTGGTTTGGATCTTGGGGGGGGGGCACGCTATTTTTTTGGGCCCCGGTTTAACCCCTTATGTTCCAGACCAAGCCTAAGAGCCTGGTATGCACCTGGAGGGAACCCACCTTATTTTTTTTGGGGGGGTCTGGAGTTCCCCTTCATGAACAGCGATCTGTCATTTACACATGTCAGTCCCATCCCCCCCCCCTACAGTTAGAACACACCCAGGGAACATATTTAACCCCTCCCTCGCACCTAGTGTTAACCCCTTCCCTGCCAGTGGCATTTTTTGAGTAAGCAATGCATTTTTTACAGCACTGATTGCTAGAAAAATGCCAATGGTTCCAAAAAAGTGTTCGATGTGTCCGCCATAATGTCGCAGTACCGATAAAAATCGCTGATCGCCCCAATAACTAGTTAAAACAAAAAAAAAAATAATTTGTAGACGCTATACCTTTTGCAAAAACCAAACACTAAACGCTATTTGCGATTTTTTGGAACCAAAAAGATGTAGAATACGTATCGGCCTAAACTGAGGGGTTTTTTAGTTTTTTGAATATATATTTTTGGGGATATTTATTATAGCAAAAAGTAAAAATAATTTTTACATATGTGGGCGGGACTTACGCAAGTCCCGCCCACATATATAAACATCGTTCAAACCACACATGTGAGGTATTGACGCGTGCGTTAGAGCGAGAGCAATACTTTTACCACTAGACTTTCTTTGTAACTATAAACTGGTAACCTGGAAAAAAAAATAAAAGGTCGCCTATGGGGATATTCACGGAATTCATTTTGGCCCCATTGCAGGAGTGTTTCCAATAGTAAAGCGTGACATGTAAGGTATCTATTTACTCAGTGTAACATCATCTTTCACATTATCCCCAAAAATTGGGCTCACTTTTGTGTTTTGTTAATTTTTAACCACTTGAGCCCGGACCATATTTCTGGTCAATGACCGGGCAAGTTTTTGTGATTCGGCGCGGCGTCGCTTTAACTGACAATTGCGCAGTCGTGCGACGTGGCTCCCAAACAAAATTGGCAACCTTTTTTTTCACACAAATAGATTATTAAATGTGCGTGTTTACTTCTGTCTTTAACACCTCCCCTTCAGGCTGGAAAGCATCAGATCAGGGGAAACAAAAAAAAAAAGCTCTCATTCCATTGCAGCTTGGTTCCTACATGTGTGATGAACTGAGCATGCTCAAACACTTAGAAAAAAAATATCCTTTCTTTTTAAAAGGTGAAAAACACTCATTGGATGCTCATAGAGCGTGGTTTGGGTTAATTGCAGGTGTGCCCAATTACAAGCTCACCCAAACTAGAGACTGCAATTTGGTCATGTGATTTCAATTGCTTCATTACTAGCACTGTTATAAAAAGCTTGGATCGATCAGTCCTCAGCTGCCCTCAGAAGGGGCAGGCTGGCAGAAATGCTGTTGCTAAACACAAATGTGGTTTGTTGCATGGGTTTTGTTTTATTTTGCCAATGGTTTTGGTTTATTTTTAAATAATGTTCACTTTGATGTATTTGTCTATGTGGCCTTATTTTATGAAAAATGTGTAAAGCTATGGTTAATTAGTATTTTGAAATGTATTTTTGTTTGTTTGTCTTTTTTTGCTTTCCTTGTTTTGTTGACCAATAAAAATTACTTTAAAATTGTTAAGTTTGTCTTTTGTTACTTTTTCATGCTACATATGTTGACAGCTGCAGCTGAACTAGGTTTGGGCCTAACAAATTATGTGTGATTTTTGTCTAAGCTTCTTTCCTGGTGTGTAATCATGAAATGTTTGCCATGTTTATTCTCCCTGACTTTAAAGACAAAAACTGGTAAGTATTTTATTTATTCTGCAGTGGTCCTCAGCCCTCAAGTACCCCCGACAGGACATGTTTTGGGGATTTCTCTTATCAAGAATTGCTGTCCAGACTATTTTAAAGCACATGTGCAAGATGAAGGAAAACCTGCAAACATGGCCTGTGGGGGGGGGGGGTTTGCTATTGGTGGACAGGCTTGACGTGCTGATTTACAGCACTGTGCTTAAATCTAGCGCAAGGCAATCCTATTCAAATTGTGGGTGTTTGAGGGAAGCCAAGTGAGTGTTAGAACCCCTGCTTTGTGTTTTTTTATTTTTGTGTTGAGCTTTGTGTCCCTTTTCTTAAAATTGGCTTCACTTCCTGTCACACAGCTGAACAGGAAGTGAGGTTAAAACCCTACCAGTGTCATTTCTTGGGGACACCGGTCAATCTAACTAGTGTCCCCATTAAGCAAATTGCACTCCAGCACTGCTGTGTACACCCCAAATCATGGGTCTTCAAACTACGGCCCTCCAGTTGTTCAGGAACTACAATTCCCATCATGCCTAGTCATGTCTGTGAATGTCAGTGCATTACAAGGCCTCATGGGATGTGTAGTTCTACAACAGCTGGAGGGCCGTAGTTTGAGGATCCCTGCCCCAAATGATTATTTAGTTTGGGGTTTAGTAAAGGCAAAGCCACTCTGCAGTACAAGCATAGTTGCTGAAAATCTGAGAGGAAGCACTGATGGTTTTAACATCCAATCCTGTAGAAGCAAAGTTGTTTTGTTTTCTTCCTTGCTTTGCACTTGTAGGAGTGGATTTGCCTTTAGTAAATGGACCCCAAAGTCCAAGATCCCTAATAATTTGGGGTGTACACAGCAAAATGCTAGAGTGCAATTTACATAATGGGAAACTATTTAGATTGATCTCTGTGTCCACAAGAAAATATATTAGTAAGGTTTTACCCTCACTTCCTGTTTGGCTATGTGACAGGAAGTGAATGAATTAGAAAGGGTGAAGACACCTCACAAATGTTGTCACTATCAGGGGTGCAGACATCCCCCAAAAAATGAGCAGATAATACTTATTTGCAAATTAATAATTTTTTAGTTAACATTGGGTGGGGTGCTCTAACACACACATTCCTACATATTAGCAACGCTCTATCCTGGCCTATTGGCATGGTTATATTTTCTTAGGGCTCTCAATAAAACTCTATGAAATTTGTGCTTAAACTAGAACCAGGGGCGGACTGACAACTCATGGGGCCCCCGGGCAATAGAAGATTATGGGGCCCCTCTGGCTTACAGATGACCACCACGCCAGGAGGTAGTGCAGAGGCGGGCAGCTAAAATCTTGGGATATTCACATTAAAAGCATGTCATTTTCGGACATATCAGGGACAGATCTAAAAAAAAAACAGATTTTTACATACTGTCCCTGGTTTTACTGAGCCTGGCAACCCGGATGGGGCCCCCTAGTGGCATGGGGCCCTCGGGCAGTGCCCAAGTGACTCAATGGTCAGTCCGCCCCTGACAAGAACTATAATCAACAAGTTTTATTTTCTTTCATTTTGGATAGAGTGAGGGAGGGTTATAGGCCCTGTCAGTTTATTTTGTATTATCTGTGTCCAATTGGGGAGATTTGCCTTCACTTCCTGCCCCATAGCCAAACAGGAAGTGAGAGAAAAACTATGCAAATTAACCACTTCCCGCCCAGCCTATGGCCGATTTACGTCCGGGAAGTGGTTACACAATCCTGACAGGACGTCCTGCAGGATTTCATGCCGCACGCGCCTGTGGGGGCACGCAGCGCGGCGATCGGTGATGCGGGGTGTCAGTCTGACACCCTGCATCTCCGATCTCGGTAAAGAGTCTCTCACGGAGACGGAGACTCTTTACCACGTGATCAGCCGTGTCCAATCACGGCTGATCACGATGTAAACAGGAAGAGCCATCGATGGCTCTTCCTCACTCGCGTCTTACAGACGCCAGTATAGGAGAGCCGATCGGCGGCTCTCCTGACAGGGGGCGTTCGCGCTGATTGTTTATCAGCGCAGCCCCCCCTCGGATCACCACACTGGACCACCAGGGATGCCCACACTGGACCACCAGGGTGTGCAAAAACAAAAAAAATATAGAACAAAAAAACAAAAAGCATTAAAAAATAAGAAAAAAGATGCCAATCAGTGCCCACAAATGGGCACTGACTGGGAAAATCAGTGCCACCCCACAGTGCCCATCCATGCACAGTGCCCACCTATCAGTGCCCACCTGTGCCACCCATAAGTATCCATCAGTGCCACCCATAAGTGCCGCCCATAAGTATCCATCAGTGCCACCCATAAGTGCCGCCCATCTGTGCCGCCCATGAGTGCCCATCAGTGCCGCCTATGAGTGCCCATCAGTGCCGCATAGCAGCGCCGCCAATCAATGCCACCTCATCTGTGCCGTCAGTACTACCTCATCGATGTCCATCAGTGCCATCTCATCGGGGCCCATCAGTGCCGCCATATCAGTGCCCGTAATTGAAAGAGAAAAACTTATTTACAAAAAAATTAACCTAAAAAAAGAAAAAGGTTTTTTTGTTTCAAAATTTGCAGTCTTTTTTTAGTTGTTGCGCAAAAAAAAAACGCAGAGGTGATCAAATAACAACAAAAGAAAGCTCTATTTGTGGGGAAAAAAGGACGCCAATTTTGTTTGGGTACAGTGTTGTATGACCGCGCAATTGCCATTCAAAGTGCGACAGTGTTGAAAGCTGAAAATTGGCTTGGGCGGGAAGGTGCGTAAGTGCCTGGTATGGAAGTGGTTAAGGGAATCCAGTGCCCCCCCAGAACTAGTGTGTGGGTCCCCTGAAAATTACTGGGCGGGGTTATACAAAAACAGGGTGTGACCTTGACAGGAAGGGGTTGGTCATTTTTCTATTAGGAGGTGCAGATATGTAGTCAGGCCTAGGGCAGAACCAAACCTTAATATACTACTGCATATTAGGGCTTATTTAGACCGGAACCGATTTACAGCGTGTTTTTATATTGTGGGAGGAAACCCACGCAGGCACAGGGAGAACATGCAAACTCCATGCAGATGCTGTCACGGGCGGGATTCGAACCAACGACTCTTTTGCTGCTAGGTCAAAGTGCTATACACTACACCACTGTGGTGAACGAACATGATTGCAGCTGAAAGCATGAGATCTTTTTTTTTTTTTTTCAATACCATGCTTTCCAGCCTTATTGACCCCGCCTCTCTCCATAAAGAGGACCTGTCACACACTAGTCCTATTACAAGGGATGTTTACATTCCTTGTAATAGGAAGAAAACTGATCATTTTTTTTTTATTTTTTTATTTCAGTGTAAAACATTATAAAACTAAATAAAAATAAATAAGAAAACCCCAAAAAAAAAATTTAAAGCGCCCCGTCGCGACGAGCTCGCGCACAGAAGCAAACGCATACGCGAGTAGCGCCCGCATATGAAAACAGTATTCAAACCACACAAGTGAGGTATCGCCGCGATCGTTAGAGTGAGAGCAATAATTCTAGCCCTAGACCTACTCTGCAACTCAAAAAATGCAACCTGTAGAATTTTTTAAACGTCGCCTATCGAGTTTTTTAAAGGGTAAAAGTTTGACGCCATGCCACGAGCGGGCGCAATTTTTAAGCGTGACATGTTGGGTATCATTTTACTCGGCGTAACATTATCTTTCACAATATAGAAAAAAATTGGGCAAAATGTATTGTTGTCCTATTTTTTAATTCAAAAAAGTGATTTTTATCCAAAAAAAGTGCGCTTGTAAGACCGCTGCGCAAATACGGTGTGACAAAAAGTATTGCAATGACTGCCATTTTATTCCCTAGGATGTCTGCTAAAAAAAAATATATAATGTTTGGGGGTTCTGATTAATTTTCTAGCCAAAAAATTGTGATTTTCACATGAAGGAGAGAAGTGCCAGAATTAACCCGGTGGGCAAGTGGTTAAAGTACTCATGGCTATAAAGAATAGAGGCATTGCTCATTAAAAAAAAAAAAAAAAAAAGGGGGTCCCTCCAAATTAAATTACCAGGCCCTTCAGGTCTGGAATGGATATTAAGGGGAACCCCGCCGTAAAAACCCCCCAAAAAAAAGACGTGCGGTTCCCGGCAAATATCCATTCCAGACCCTTCAGGTCTGGTGTGGATTTTAAGGGGAACTCCACCCCAAATTGAAAAAAAAAATGGCGTGGAGTCCCCCTAAAAATCCACACCAGACCCTTATCCGAGCACGTTGACCTGGCCGGCCGCAGAAAAGAGGGGGGGACAGAGTGCGGCCCCCCCCCTCTCCTGAACCGCACCAGGCCACATGCCCTCAACATGGGGAGGATGTCCCCATGTTGATGGGGACAAGGGTCTCATCCCCACAACCCTTGCCCGGTGGTTGTGGGGGTATGCGGGCGGGAGGTTTATCAGAATCTGGAAGACCCCTTTAACAAAGGGGACCCCCAGATCCTGACCCCCCCCCTGTGTGAAATGGTAATGGGGTACATTGTACCTCTACCATTTCACCCCAAAAAAAATGTCAAAGTGATAAAAATGACAGTAGCCGGTTTTTGACAAATCTTTTAATAAAGTCTTCTTTTCTTCTTTCCTTCGGGGTTCTTCCGCTGCTTCATTCTTCTCGTCCACATCTTGCCCGACGTCTTCTTCTATCTTCTCCGTCCGTCCTTCCGCCTTCTGGTCCCGCATCTTGCCCGTTGTCTTGTCCTGTCGCCTCCTCGTCCGCATCTTGGGTCTTCTGCGGTCTTCTTCTCGGTCCGCCGCCTTCTCGTCCCCTGCGTTTGAATTGTAATTGGCCGCCGTTTTCCCGCTCCTGGGACCCGCCCCCCTCTGACGCCACAAGTAAACTCCTTAGAAGGTCATGTGCGTCAGAGGGGGGCGGGGTCACATGAGTGTGACACGGCGGGAACTTCTTCTCCGGGCGGCGCGATTGAAATTGAATTCCCCCGCTGTGTGACGCTCTGCGACCCCGCCCCCCTCTGACGCACATGACCTTCTAAGGAGTTTACTTGTGGCGTCAGAGGGGGGCGGGTCCCAGGAGCGGGAAAACGGCGGCCAATTACAATTCAAACGCAGGGGACGAGAAGGCGGCGGACCGAGAAGAAGACCGCAGAAGACCCAAGATGCGGACGAGGAGGCGACAGGACAAGACAACGGGCAAGATGCGGGACCAGAAGGCGGAAGGACGGACGGAGAAGATAGAAGAAGACGTCGGGCAAGATGTGGACGAGAAGAATGAAGCAGCGGAAGAACCCCGAAGGAAAGAAGAAAAGAAGACTTTATTAAAAGATTTGTCAAAAACCGGCTACTGTCATTTTTATCACTTTGACATTTTTTTGGGGGTGAAATGGTAGAGGTACAATGTACCCCATTACCATTTCACACAGGGGGGGGGTCAGGATCTGGGGGTCCCCTTTGTTAAAGGGGTCTTCCAGATTCTGATAAACCTCCCGCCCGCATACCCCCACAACCACCGGGCAAGGGTTGTGGGGATGAGACCCTTGTCCCCATCAACATGGGGACATCCTCCCCATGTTGAGGGCATGTGGCCTGGTGCGGTTCAGGAGAGGGGGGGGCCGCACTCTGTCCCCCCCTCTTTTCTGCGGCCGGCCAGGTCAACGTGCTCGGATAAGGGTCTGGTGTGGATTTTTAGGGGGACTCCACGCCATTTTTTTTTTCAATTTGGGGTGGAGTTCCCCTTAAAATCCACACCAGACCTGAAGGGTCTGGAATGGATATTTGCCGGGAACCGCACGTCTTTTTTTTGGGGGGTTTTTACGGCGGGGTTCCCCTTAATATCCATTCCAGACCTGAAGGGCCTGGTAATTTAATTTGGGGGAACCCCTACACATTTTTTTGTTTGTTTTATGAATGAATCCCTTTAGAATTGTCAGAGCCGACAATTCATTATAGCCGCGTGTGAATTTTTAAATGACTTTTTTCCTTCAGAATGTCACTTTGTGCAGGGGGAGTTCTAAGTGCGGGAAAAATGCGCTATTTCACATGCTGACATTACACCCCCCCTAGGTACGAAATTTAAAGGAATATTTCACTTTTATTGTTTCACTTTAAGAATTATTAATTTCACTGCTCCCGAAAAAACGGCCGTTTTAAAAAATAAAAAAATCATTGATACATGTTCCCTGGGGCAGGACTGAGGTCCCCAAACACTTTTTAGGACAAAACTTGCAGATTAGCCTTTAAAATGAACACTTTTGATTTCTCCCATAGACTTCTATAGGGAGTTCGGCGCGGCTTTACATATTAGTTTCAATGCGCCGGCTGCTACGCTGGTTCATGCGCCTGATTAAGCCTCCACCCGGAGTACTAATTAATGCATGAACCAGCGCAGCGCACATAGCTTAGTAAATCAGGCCCATTGTGTTGCCTAGTATTGGCAGGTGGCATGAAACGCTGGAGGGCAACCCCAGCAGCGTCCGCACCTCCCTCCAGGCTATAACTGTATCCTTGATGAGTACACTTGACCTGAGGCACGTCGGTAATTTGTTGGGATTCGAATGAAGAATGGCTGGTAGAGTATATGGGAAGGTCGAGGCACCCTTGAGCACGGTATTGGAGTATTTAGATCTGCCAGATAACCAATCAAGGCCCTGCCTAAGTAAGCATGCAAGATTATAGAAACGGATATTGGGCAGGCCCGCCCCACCCTCAGACTTCGGGAGACATAGTTTTTGCAGGGCAATGCGCGGTTTCTTGCGAGACCATAGGAAGGCAGACAATGCTTTATGGATCCTTGTTACGTCAGAATGTTTCAATAAGAGAGGTATGGTCTGCATAGGATAGAGTAGGCATGCAAACGACACCATTTTAAAGAGGTGACATCTCCCAAAGAGTGAGAGGGGGAGGGCCGCCCAAGCTTCCAGCTCCTTCACAATTTTAGATATTAACGGTGGGAAGTTCAGTGTATATAAAGTGGAAGGTTCTCGGCCGATGTGAATGCCTAGATATGTAATGTGGTGCGCCGCTATGGCAAAGGGGGATTGAAGTCGCCATTTGGCAGCCATTTTGGGCTGAAGCGATAAAATTTCGCTTTTGTCAAAATTAATTTGAAAACCAGAACACAGTCTGAAAGTATGAAATAGTTGCCGTAACCTGTCAAAGTCAGCGAGGGGTTGTGTAGAAAATAACAATATGTCGTCAGCAAATAGGGCGGAACGGAGAGATTGGGGACCTATTGTAATGCCACTGACCCCGTCCGGGGAATTGAGTAGTCGTGATAAAGGCTCGATAGCAATATTGAAAAGTAGAGGGGAAAGGGGGCAGCCTTGTCTTGTTCCTTTCGTCAGGGGGATCGTGTCAGAGATAAAGTCAGGGGTGACCAGGCGCGCAGTAGGGGATTCATACATTCGCTGTAGAAAACGCACAACTGGACCCGAGAAACCAAAATCTGTCATCACCCGGAACAGCCAGGACCAACTGATATTGTCAAAGGCCTTCTCGGCATCAAGTGACAATATGGCAACGTCTTGGTCTGGGTTCATTTTAGCATATTCCAACACCATTAGAACCTTCCGTATATTTAGAGTGGCTGAGCGTCCCTGGACAAATCCTGACTGTGCCGGGTGTAGCATAAAGGGAAGTAGGTGGGCTAAGCGGGACGCAATAATCTTGGATAGTATTTTTACATCCACATTGATTAGTGAAATTGGGCGGTATGATCCCGGAAGCGAGGGGTCCTTACCTTTTTTGGCCAGCAATCTAATATGTGCCTGCGTGCCCGTAGGGAGATAAGGGCCCCCATCCCACATGTTTGCATATACATGCTTCAGTGTATCAGGAATAAAGTCTTTAGTTAGTTTGTAGAATTCGGCCGTGTAACCGTGTAACCGTCCGTGTAACCGTCCGGGCTTGGAGCTTTAGCAGAGGTCAAGAATTTGATCGTCTGTTGGATGTCTTCAACAGTTATGGGTGCGTTAAGAGCAGCTAAGTGGTCCTCTTGGAGTTTGGGCAGTCATACCTTAGCCAGAAGGGCTTCGGCAGCGGGCTGGTCAGTCGGATCTGCCGAGTACAGAGTTGTATAATAGTCAACCAGTATTTTACTAATTTCAGTAGGCGAGGTAACCAGGATGCCAGCTGGATCCTTTAGGGCAGAGATATGGGTGGGCCGCCTTGTCCCCGTGCATAGCTTTGCCAGCAGTTTACCCGCTTTGTTACCAAACCTATGAAAGTGTAAATTAGAATAGGAGTTTTTAACCAGTTCTTGTTGTTCGGCCCAGAGGTCAAATTCTCGTTTGGCTTTTCTCCACACGCGTATGTTATCAGGCGTACAGTGAAGTGTAAGTAGTGTGTGTCGTGAGTGTCACTCGCTAGCAGGTAAAGTTGTCTGGCATTCCTCTTAAATTGGGTGGTGTAGGAGATTATTTTCCCTCTTAGGAAGGCTTTACCAGCCTCCCAGAACAGGTTTGGTTCCGTAAGGTGTGGTTCGTTAGTAGAGGTATATTCCGTCCACGCTTCATAAAGCATGTGGCGGAAGTCCTCATTATCCGCCAGGTATGAGGGGAAGCGCCATACGCGTGAGGGAGAAGAAGGTTGGGGATTAATCAATTGGACCGCAATGGGGCTGTGGTCTGAGATTCTGGCGTCAGCGATTTCCGAGTCGCATAGCAATGGAAGAAGTGTGGGGGAGGCAAAAAAGTAATCGATGCAGGAAAAAGAGTTGTGAGGCGGGGAGTAGAAGGTATAATCCCGGTCCGTCGGGTGTGCTAACCGCCACACATCAATTAAGTGCATGGAGTCTATGGCATGTGTTAGGAGCGTCGGGATCGAGGTCGGTTTGGCATGTCCGGTCGTTTTATGTGCAGTGTCGCCTACTCGGTCAAGTGTCGTGGACATAACTGAATTAAAGTCCCCTCCCACTAAATGTAAAGTACTCAGGGCAGCTAGTATCCAGGCCACCAAGTCCTGAAAGAACGAGGTGTCCGGCGAATTGGGTACGTATATGTTAGGGATGGCTACGTCCTTGCCAACTAAGGTCAGGTGTAGCGTGATTTTACGGCCTATCAGGTCAGTCTGAACGTCCTTAAAAGTGTATCTCAGGTTCTTATGTAGGAGAATGGCCACTCCAGCCTTGCGCCCCACGGCTGGCGATCCATATACAGTTCCCACCCACAATTTGCGCAGCCGGGTCAAGTCATCTGCGGAGAGATGGGTCTCCTGAAGCAGGGCCACATCCGTCCGGAGACGCTTCAAGTGTCTAAGAATGGACATGCGCTTACTTGGAGAACGAAGCCCCTTAACGTTCCATGACACAATCTTCAGGTGATTCCCATCGGTTGAGGAGGCCATGTCTGGGCTGGAGGTATGTATTGAACTCGAAGCGTGGAATGAAGTCTACCTTCCGGCATCGCGTCATCAATCCGAGGGTCACCCAAATATTGTAAGCATCCTAAGGTTACAGATATAAAACAGGTAAACACAACCAGTGTAAACAGTAAACCAATACAATACATAAACAACAACACAAAGGTCCAGTGCCTAAGGCACCTATCAAACATGGAGGACCTCACCTTTTTCCTCATGAGAGTAAAGCGCATGGCAAAACCCCCGCAATTCGCCCACTCCCTTCCGTAAGGTTAAAGTATGAGCTTCAGAGGAGTAGGGGGGGGGAGGGTGGAGGAGGAGAGAGAAAAAAAAAAGGGGGGGGTAAGAGGGCGCTAGCTAACTGAGTGGGGAAGAGTTGCTAATCAGGGCAGAGATGGGCGAGCGGCTTAAGTTCTGGGAAGCTACAGTGCATGTAGAGAGTCAACTCAAAAAGGGAGAAAGAGTGATGATAATACTACCCATCTCTTATGGGTCTCCGTCGACAGATAGTCTCCAAGACACTGTTTCAGTGGCTGTTTGAAGGATCCGTCCGAGGAGCAACGCGACTCCGCTTGTATGGTTGTTTGATCGGGCTGCCAGGCTGCTTGCGGGATGCAGAAGAAGTGGCCGGTGACGAGGAGGAGTCCTCTGCAGAGTTGGTGTGATCCATTCCGGCGTCGGCCGACGCAAGGTAGCGATCCGCTTCTTTAGGCGATGAGAAAGTGAGGTGCGCCCCTGACTTAGTTTGGATGCGCAAGGTGGCCGGATACGCCAGGGAGAATTTTACTTGATCACGGTGCAGAGCTGTGCAGATTGCGGAGAATGCCTTGCGCTGTTTCATCACCTCGATGGAGTAATCAGCAAACAGCAGTAGTTTTGATCCATCCAGCGAGAGGGAGCGCGTGTGGCGGAATGCCTGCATTATGGCGGTTTTATCAGCGTAGTTCAGATATTTAATAATGACATGTCTGGGTTTGGTGCGGCTCTCCATGTATTGACCGATGCGATGGGCGCGTTCAACCGTGCAGGGTATGCGGAGTCCCAGTTGCTCAGGGATACTTTTAGCGCATATGTTAGCGAGCTGGTTGTTAGCAACTGATTCTGGCAGTCCAATAATGCGCAGATTGTTCCTCCTGGAACGATTCTCAAGGTCGTCTAACTTGCTCCATAACTCCCTGTTTTCAGCGGTTATGCGAGCTAAAATGGCGGACTGAGCAGTGGAATCATCTTTCAGGGAAGATATTCTGTCCTCTGTCTGTGCAATTCTCTGGGCCTGTGACTGCACTTCCAGGTGAAGCTGCTCAAGCCCCCTTTGTACAGCGGCATCTACTGTGGCAGCTAGAGTGGGTCCCAGCAAGGCGACCACCTGATGGGCAATGCCCGCTGGTGATGCGGGGTCAATTGCCTGAGTGTCCGGGGCAGCGTGCGGCTGAGGAGATTCCCCCGTATGCTGCGCGGCCGCCATCTTGGCTGTGCCTGGAGCCACGTCTCCCGCGGGAGGTGTGGAGGAGACCGCTCGAGCGTATGATCGCTCTACAAAGCGATCCATATGCGCCCGCTCTGGATCGGGGGTGAAGGAGGGACACCTCGAAGCTCTGGCCGGGCTCTGTGGCAGAAAACGGGAGGATGGCGGCGGGAGCGGTGTCTGTCTATCGCCCTCTCATGTGGCGCCGGAACCGAAAGTCCAAAAGAGTCATTTTAATGGAACTTATCCTTCCCATCCAACCTATGTTATGTGAGCTCCACTCATCTACTGTAGATCAGATTCAAGTTTTTTTATACATGGGAGGGTAATTGGCCTGATAAAGATCTTTGAATTTCGAGGTCAGATTAATACCTAAATATTTAATGGACGTTATATTCCAGCAAAAAGTATAATTTTTTCGAATGAGGGAAACCATAGATCCAGAGAGTGACACATTAAGGGCCCTGGATTTAGTAATATTGACTCTAAGGCCTGAAACTTCAGAGAATTCATCCAACAGAGAATATATAGCAGGTAAAGAAGAGGTAATGAATAACAAAAGATCATCCGCAAATAACGCATATTTGTGTTCTTTCCGGGCACATTCAACCCCCCTGATATTCGGGTTGTTATTGATTGCTACTGCTAAAGACTCTATTACTACAGCGAACAACAGGGGAGACAAAGGACAACCCTGACGAGTACCTCTTTTAATTTTGATAGTCTCCGAATACATTCCCTGCAGTCGAATCTTGGCCTCAGATGAAGAGAAAAGAGCAGTTAAAAAACCTAAAATTCTAGGACCAAAACCCCATCGCCTTATGACTGAAAACATATATGGCCAGGATACCGAGTAAAAGGCCTTCTGGAGGTCTATTGACAACAGCATACCTTCCGGTCTATTGTTTCCAATCCAACCAGATTGTAATATTGAAATTAAGTCTACCGGCCTACTGACCTGGTCTGGAGCTTGTCTATTAGGAATAAAACCTACCTGATCATTATGTATATATTGACCTATGAAGGACGATAGTCTATTAGCCATTATTTTAGTCAAAATTTTTAGGTCATTGTTAATCAAAGATATCGGTCTATAATTCTCAACTAAGCTGGAATCTTTGTCAGGTTTAGGGATCACAGATATGTATGCCATATTAAGTTCACTGCCTATTTGATTACCATCCGGCAAACCATTAAAAAACCTAGCGAGATAGGGCGCCAAGAGGATCGAAAACTTCTTGTAATAAGGGGACGAAAAGCCATCAGGGCCGGGGGCCTTATTTGTCTTCAACCCCTTAATAACCTCTATAATCTCCTCAACTAACACGGGAGCCTCCATTTCTTCATTATGTAAATCCGATAGTCTTGGAAGATCCAAGCCTTCAAGGAATTCTGACACTCTATTAGAATCACAGCTGCCATCGAAATGATAAAGCTTTGAATAAAAATTATGAAAGTCTTCCATCACCCGTTGAGGATTTAGAGTAAGTGAACCATCAACTTGTCTAATCCTGGGAATGATCCTTGATCTAAATCTGGGTGAAAGTTTATTAGCTAGCATCGGACCAATTCTATCCCTCATTCGATAAAATTTAGTCCCGGACCATTTAATAGCTTCATCCGCTTTAACCGTAAGCGCTAGGTTTAGAGCAGTTCTAGCCGCGTCTAAATTGGAAGTAGGAAATCCAACAGGATCCGTTTTATGTTACAAACTCAAGTCAGTAAATTCCCGTTCAAGTCTTCCTTTTTCCATTTTTTTTAATCTTTTTTGTCTAGCCGCTATCTGTATCAGTTTACCTCTGATCGTCACCTTGTGAGCTGCCCATAAGATTTCTGGCGAGATCCCGTCTGTATCATTAATATCAAAATAATCTTTTATGGCCTGTTCAACTTCCATAACTATACTGGGGTCATTCAAGAGTGATTGGTTAAGGGTCCAATGAGAAATCTTCTGGTTAGAGTTCATCCTCTTCAATGCCAACATAACTATGGAATGATCCGACCATGGAACATCTATAATAGATGAGTTTAGAGCACAAGGGATATGATGAGTAGATAGTAATATATGATCAATACGTGAAAATGATTGATGGGGACTAGAGTAGTGTGTATAATCTTTTACTGTCGGGTTCAATTCCCTCCAGATATCCGACAATCCGGATTGGTGAATCAGACAAGCAATTTGTGTGCTGGCCTTAGTTGGTCCGATCAATTTAGCCTTCAATGGTCTAGACTTATCCAGTCCAGAATCAAAGGCCAAATTGGAGTCACCACCCATAATTATGATCCCCTCCATGAAAGATTGGAGAGTCTCAAACATTTGGTAAAAAAAAAGATTTCTGTCCCCTATTAGGAGCATAATAGGAAATAAAAGTATATACCTTTCCATCTAAGGTACCTTTGATCAGAACAAACCTGCCGTCTGGATCAACATACTCCTTAGACAAGTCAAAATTGCAGTGTTTGGAGAACAAAATAGCTACTCCCTTGGTTTTATTTTCAGCTTTGGATAAATAAAACGTTGGAAAATTTTCATGTAAAAACGAGGGGGTGTACCGCTTTGGGAAATGAGTCTCCTGTAGAAATACAACATCAACCCGAATGGACTTATAGAATTGGAATGCTTTTCTCCTTTTGATCGGAGAATTCAACCCCTGCGCGTTATGAGAAATAACACGAAGGGGAGAGGGAGAACTAGCTATACCAGCCATGAATCAGGAAAGTGATGAACCCAAGCAACATGCCCATCTGTAGTTTAGTGGTACCAGAACCAATATTATATGAAAAACAGACAGCAGATGGACTGCATAACTGCAGTAATAATCTCATCTCTATATGACCATATATTGGCAGGTAGGCTAAAAAGGCAAGAAAAACAGAAAAGACAGAGAAAATCTTAGAAAAAGAAGAGAAACATAAACTCATCAGGATAAAGCAAAACAACAGAGAGCCAAAAAATGGCCCAGAATGAGGGGAAGGTGAAGTCCCCCTTCCCTCATTCAAAAAAATAACATTAGAATAGCCCATGGAGAGGGCTATGAACTCACACCCCAGGACGACCAAAACGTCAATCTAAGGAGTGAGTTGAGGCCTAGTGACCCACCACTGGCCTACTATCATTGTCTAAACATAAACATAAGATAATGTAATCATTCAAAAAAGATACAGCTCGAGTATACTTTAAACACCAAACGGAATGACAATAATTGCATTTGTTGCAATATGAGTGAGAAGAAGAAAAAAAAATGTTGTTCCCTGTCCTCTAAAAATACACATGCTTAAATTATATATACAGATATATATATATGAGTAGATACAGAGATACCACTAAATGTTAAAAAAATAAAAATAAAAAAAGGGGGGGGGGGAGGATATTCCATCCCTTATACCATTGGAGATATATTTGAATAATGGCTTTGAAGAAATTCAACTCTCCCTGGATAAGAGATAAACAAAAAACAAAAAGAAGAGGAAAAAAAAAATTCTCATTCAAAAAAAAAATTATTTTATCCATTCAGGTAATAGAGCCACCTTTAACCTTCCTGTGTTTGACCTTGGTCCATGTAGAGGAAGTTGGGCTTATATGAGTTTGTCTTTTAGCAGAGCCTTGCTGGATCGGTGCAGTGTCCATATCAGGTTCCATAAAGATTATATTTAGACTCATCAGTAGTCGTTCACCTTCCTGAAAGTTATGGACCGCGTAGTGGTTGCCATTATAAGAAAACTTTAGTGCAAAAGGAAACGCCCATTTATATCTTATTTCTTTCTTCAGGAGGGCTGATAATAAAGGCTTCATTGATCTCCTTTTTTGTATTGTATAAGGAGAAATATCAGAAAGGATTTGAATATTGGCACCTTGGTAGGTCAGTAGATCACGTTGGCGAGAGCTTTTCATTATCTCCTCTTTCGTAGAGTAGTAATGTGGTTTAACCACTACATCTCTTGGTAAGCCATCTTTCCTCAATGGTCCCAAAGACCTTTGAGCACGGTCCAGGTCCAGTTTATGAGCCGAAATAGATGGTAAGAAAATTTTAATAATGTCCTGAACTGCAGAGTTGACATCAAGAATAGATTCTGGCAGGCCTCTGATCCTAAAATTACCCCTTCTAGATCTATTCTCGAGTTCATCGATCCTAGCCTGCGCTATGTCCAGTTGTTCCTGCATGTATTGTAAGTGATCGGCATTCTGAGTCGTTCTAGTAATATTAACATCCAAATTATGTTCAATAGTTTCAATTCTTGTACCCAGGCTTTGAAAGTCAGCTCTAATTTCTCCAGTTATCCTTTCAGCATTTTGTGCTAAGCCTCTGTCCAGCATTTCAGATATTCTAGCAAACAGTTCAGACACATTAAAGGTAACATCAAGATCCTGTGTACTGTCTGTGGCCTTATGAGCTGGATTACACAAGGAAACCAACACAGGCGTCAGGTGATTAGTTCCCACAGGGTTCGGTTCCTGAGGTGAAGTGTGATGCATTACAGGGGACACAGAATCCATATGTGATGGAGTCACATCAGCTGCACATTGTGCATATGTTTGAGGTACTGTGGCAATTTTAAAAAGTTCCTTTGTCACAGCAGCTTGCTTATTATTTTCTTTTCCCTTTTTTTTATTTTTATAGGATTTAATAGACATGTGCCGATATCTTAGTGTATTTCCTACAGAATGGCAATATGGTGATTTTTAGCTCATATACATATCAGGCTAATATCTTCAAATCATAAAAAGTCTTTAAGACATCATCCTATGACAGTGGTCAGTGGTGAGGTAAACCTCCTTCTACTAAGCCTCCATCTTAGCAGTGCACATGAACGCACCACCAATTCTCAAGTACAAATTTTGAGGCAATGTAACCAGGCTTGAGGTGAAAAACCACCATTGTCAGAGGGCCTAAGGAGTATTATAGTTGCTGACGCTCATCTTATTACTTCCAGTATTGGCTCCTTTATATCTCCGTCGCTGGTTAGTGGGTCTTCCTCCTTATGGTCCTCCTCCTCAACAGTATGGTCACCTTTGGTAACTGAATCCTGATAACCGTGACCAGTCAGTTCTAGCACTCAGGTAGTTAGGACAATAAGAAATACCACAGTTTATAAAAGTCACTAGAAAGGCAATAGGTATTACCTATACCAACAACAGTATAGTCTCTGTATTCTTTACAGGAGTGAGGCAATATAGAAACTCCTCTCCTCCCTCCTTATGCTCCACAGCGGCCTTCTCCCTATGGGCCGCTTGAGGGAGCTCTCACCTCCTAAAAATGTTTTTCTTGTCAGCAGAGTTGGACATTTACTGCTGTTCAAGCACTGAAATCACTAACAGCCGACTCTTTTTTTTTTTTACTTTTCTTTGTTTAGTGTAATTAGCAAGGCTTAAAGGGGTTGTAAAGGTTTGTCTTTTATTTTCTAAATCAGTTCCTTTAAGCTAGTGCATTGTTGGTTCACTTACCTTTTCCTTCGATTTCCCTTCTAAATGTTGTTTTTCTTTGTTTAAATTTCTCACTTCCTGTTTCTCCTCAGTAAGCTTTCCACCATCATCCGAGTGGTGGAAAGTCATTTAGAACAGCTTACTGAACACCTTACTGAGGAGGAACAGGGAGTGAGAAATTTAGACAAAGAAAACAAAAGAAAAAAAAACATTTAGAAGAGAACTTGAAGGAAAATGTAAGTGAACCAACAATGCACTAGCTTAAAGTAACCTATTTAGAAAATAAAAACGAACCTTTACAACCCCTTTAATGAACAAATCCATTTTACACACACAGGATAACAGAAAAGATATGGAGGGAGATTGGAAGGTGCATTACTGAGTAAGTATAAGGCAAAACATATGCCTTATATTGCTAGTTTCACTGTACGGTCTGTAAACATAAAAAAAGTTCCAGTTGGGGGCGTGGCGGGCCACGAATCTGCATGGATGCAGAGTGAGGGAGCTCCAGCTCTGAAGTTCTCCCAGCAATCATTCACAGGGACATAAGGGGACCCTATATCCACACCAATAAACTCACAAGCAGCCCAGACACCTGCCCAACAAGTGTCCTGCCCCGCCACATGCAGCCCCACTAAACTTAAAAAGTTCAGGCAGGAATATTGAGAGGATGATGCAGGGCTTCCAGCTAGATCACAACTAATGAGACCTCTTGAGGACTATCTCACCTCTGCCCAACCTGTCACCATTGCTGACCTTAAAGACATGCTCCTGTCACTCAAGGAATCTTTGCACATGGATATGTCAGCTATGCTAACCAATGTAGTCCAGTACCTTTCCTTTAGGATGTCCCATGCTGAAGACAAAATAGGTAATATCTGCCATGCCCATAACAATGTTATTGAAGCATATGATGATCATGAGGAAGAAATTAAAAGGATATCGGCCAAATTAGCGGATCTCAGATCTCGAAGACTGCTCATGCCGCAACAACATCAAATTACGTGGCATACCTGAAACAATTACGAAACCACTACTGCACGATTTCCTTCACCAACTACTATCTGAACTACTACCATCAACATCAGTTATGGAGCTCCTCATAGATAGGGCTCATAGAATTTCCAAGCCCTCATACCTCCCTGACACAACCCAAAGGGATGTTCTAGCTCTTACACATTTTTACACCACCAAGGACAAAGCCATGGCGGCTGCTAGCACCAAACTGGTATCAGAAAAGGTCAATGTAGTAGCACTGTATGCTGACCTCTTGGCTGCCACTCTTAACAGGCAGCGATTTCTCACCCTAACCAAAGCCCGACACAACCACAAGATCACCTTCCAATGGGGCCGGCCTACTAAACTGATTATTACACACCAAGGCAAGAAACATGTGGTGCATTCGCTCCATAAAATAATTCAACTCCTGAAAGAGTGGAACATTATCCCTCCGGACACCCCACTTCCCAGCAAGGCCCCACTAAAATGGAGAACCTGTCTGAACACATTTTTCTTCAAACATGGTCTGTTTGACATTTGGAGATGTCACCATGCGAGAGAGGGGCTATTCCTTCTTTTCCACTTTTTATAGATCTTATTCAAGAATTTTCATGTTTATTTTTGAGAGATGGGCACTCCCACTTGTTACCTCTTCGGCTATTGAAACAATCACTTGGTCAGATCATGCCCCTATTACCATGCACCTAACTGTCTCCAAACCAAGTAAAGCTGCCCCTATAGAGGCTTTTTTTTTTTTTTTGTTAAAACATTTTTATTGAGGATTCAGCAAGATATACAACTATTGCTCTTACTGGATGCAACCAGTAGTCCAGCATGTGAGGTACAGGAAAAGGTACAGATAAGTAAGGTCAGACTGTGTCAATCATGAATACATACAATGAACAAAAGAACAGTATAGAAACGATACCATAATATCCTGAAAACAAGCGGGCCCCCGAAGCAGGACACCAGCAGTGAGTGATATGGGCAGGGGGTAAGGGAAGCGGGGGGGGGGGAGCGAGATAGGGGAGGGAAAAAAAAAAAAAAAGGAGAAAGGAGAGGTAGTGGCCGGAACCTCAAGCCGGGAGACAGGAGACCATCTAGCTGTGGGACAGAGACTTCACTGTCCCAAAGGCGGATTCGTGGATGCGTCTGCAGGGGATGGTGGGTCCACCAAGGTACCGGATTCCCTATAGTGCGTCCAACATGCCCATGTTTCTCGGTATTTGTCATGTGTGTCCTTGGCACAATGGATGAGTTGTTCCATGTCGTCTATTTTCTGCACCCGAAGGTGCCAGTCCTGAAGGGTGGGGGCAGATGTGGATTTCCATCTCAAGGGGACACACTGTGTGGCTGCATTGACCAGGTGTAGTGTTAGGGACTTACGGTAGTGCTTCCGCGGTATGACTGTGTGGTGCAATAGGTATTGTGCCGGTGCAAACTCTAAATAGTATGTAGTGATCTGTATGATACTCTCGTGGACCGCCTTCCAAAACGGCACTATCACCGGGCAATCCCACCATATGTGGAGGAGCGAGCCCGTGTCTTTACCACACCGCCAGCACGCTGCGGGAACTGCAGGGAAGATTTTATGTAATTTTTCCGGGGTGCGGTACCAGCGCGTGCATAGTTTGTATCTATTCTCCTGGGCCGACACATTGACTGATCCCTTGTGGGTATGTTCCCAAATGCGGTCCCAGTCTTCGTCTGACAGGTCAAGGGATAGGTCTGAGTTCCATGAGGATTGGAATTGGTCAGTGGGAGGCACCTTAGACAGTAGTAGGGAGTATAGCGTGGAGATTAAATGGCGTTGTGGCCGGTTTGTGGCACATATCTGTTCTATCGGGGATAAGTCCCGGGACCATGTCATGGGCGTCCGTGCACCTCCCAGGAAATGTCTTATTTGGAGAAATTTAAAGAATGGTATAGTCAACTGTGGGAGCGCGGAGGTCATTTCGGTCTGGGAAAGCAGGGTTCCATTTCGAAAGAAGTGACTGGCGCGCGCCTGAGTGGGGTCGGGGGTTGCCGTGGGGTCGCTGGCTGCAATGCTGGGAGGGAAGTCTGGGTTAAGAATCAGGGGAGTCATCGGCCCGGGTGCCGGTGACAGACCAGATTTACGGCATACCGTTCTAAAATTCCTGAGCGTGGGTCCTATTAGGGGGTGTTCCATGCACGGTTTAGGGACTGAGTGTGCCTCAATCCATGGGAGATGGGCGATGGGAAATGATAAAAGTTCATTCTCCACTGCCACCCAATCCTTGCTACCGGCATGGAGGTGCCAGTCCACCACCCTCGCCAATTGGCACGCCCTGTGGTAAAGGGTAATGTCAGGTAGTCCCAGCCCTCCTTTTAGTTTTGGCACTATCAATTTATCCCAGCTTAATCGAGGGGGGCGGCCGGCCCAGAGGAAAACCCTGCAGCACTGTTTGACAGCAGTAAGGAACGACTGTGGTAGAGCAATCGGTATGGCCTGCAGCAGGTACAGGATTCTAGGCAGGACATTCATTTTAAGCACCGCCGCTCTCCCAAACCAAGAGATATGCCCCTTGGTCCAACACTGCAAGTCCTCCTTGATAGCCTGTAGAGCAGGAAGAAAGTTAAGGGCAAAAAGGTCCTTTAAGTAGGGAGGTATTTTGATACCCAGGTAGGTAATACTACGTGTCTCCCATCTAAATGGGAAGGATCGCTTGCAGTGTGAGACCAATGAATCTGGGAGGGACACATTTAGAGCCAAAGACTTGTCGAAATTTATTTGGAGGTTGGAGAGGAGTTTGAATTTCTGGAAGTCGAGTAACAGATTGGGGATGGTCGTGATAGGGTCGGACAGGAATAAGAGCACATCATCTGCGTACGCCGCTACTTTGCAACATTTACCGCCAACCTCAATGCCCCTAATCGTTGGGTTATCACGCAGTCTACGCAGCAGTGGTTCCATTGTGAGTACAAAAATTATTGGGGATAAGGGGCATCCTTGTCGCGTGCCATTTGTGAGGGAGAAGGCGTCTGACAGCCGGCCATTCACTCTGACACAGGCCGTCGGTGCAGAGTACAGTGCCATAATCATCTGGATAAGGCGAGGCGGGAGACCCAGTCTTCTAAGCACTGCCTCCATGTAGTCCCAGGCCACTCTGTCAAACGCCTTCTCCGCGTCCAATGAGAGGAGGAATCCCCTCCCCCTGGAGGACTTCAACCAGTGATGTATATTAAGCGCCTTTATGGTGTTGTCCCTGGCTTCCCTTCCAGGGACAAAACCTACCTGGTCTAAAGAGATGATGGTAGGGAGGAGTGGGAGCAGGCGGTTCGCTAGGATTTTGGCGTAAAGTTTCACGTCGACATTGAGCAGCGAGATTGGCCGGTAGCTCGATACTATGGAGGCATCTTTGCCCGGTTTGGGGATTAGGGAGATGTGTGCATTAAGTAGGTCTTTTGCGTGCTGAGTGGAGGTCGGGAGGTCGTTAAATACAGTCAGAAAGTGTGGGAGAAGTACGTCGGCAAAAGTCTTGTAGTAACAAACCGGTAGGCCGTCTGGGCCTGGGCTTTTCCCAGCTTTCATTTGTTTTAGGGCGCTCTGGGCTTCCTCCATCGTAATGGGGGCGTCCAGTTGTGACTGGTCGTCCAGTGGGTCAATGACGGGTCCGTACTCCGTTAGGAATTGGTCAATAAGCGTACGACGGGTAGCTGCAAGGGTAGGGGTCGGTTGTGCGGGCAGGTTGTAGAGTTTAGAAAAGTATTGCATGAATTGGGCCGCGATGTCGTCCGAGTTCGTGACCGTGGTCCCTGACGCGGATGATATAGAGTGTATTCTATGGGCTGCTCTTTTTTTCTGGAGGGCCGACGCTAAGAGCTTCCCTGCCTTGTTCCCGAACTGGTAGAAGAGTTTATTAGTCAGGGCGTATCTACGTTTCAGAGACTTCTGGATTTCCTCCAGGAGTTCTTCCCTGGCCGCTAGCAGTTCAGTGTGCGTGTTTGTCGCCAACGTGCGTTTGTGGGCGCTTTCAAGTCGCGCAATTCGGTCAGTTAGTGCAAGTATGTGTGTTTTCCGTAGCTTATTGCGTTTGGCGAGCAGCGCGATAAAAACCCCCCGGATTACGCACTTGTGTGCCGCCCAGGTCGTGGTTTGTGATGTTTCCCCCGCCCCATTTTCCCTGAAGTAATGTGCTAGGGTTTCAGAGGCCTGTCTGGAGTTGTCCGGGTCGAGCAACAGGGAGTCATCCAGTCTCCAAATCCTCGATCTAGTGCGGTAGGAAGGGATCGTCAGAGTTACTGAGATCGGGTGATGATCAGACAGCAGCATGGGCCCAATAGTAGTGGACGCTAGGGAGGTGAGATCGTTCTGTGAGATAAAAAAGTAGTCCAAACGCGAGTACTTATTATGCAAAGAGGAAAAGTACGTGAAATCCTTGACATTCGGATGGAGTGTGCGCCAGGCGTCGTGCAATGTGAGCGTCGCCAGTTGTGTTTTTATTGCTCGCAACGCCCTGTATGACAGGCAGGAGGAGCCGTTAGATGTGTCAAGCGCGGGTGTCAGAGGCACATTAAAGTTGCCCCCAACGACTAGCGTGCCAGATTGGAAGGCAGTCAATTGATACAAAACCGAGCGGAAGAAGGAGACCTGTTGTGAGTTAGGAGCATAAATATTTGCGATTGTGTATGGTAAGTCGTGTATGGTACCCTTAATGAAAAGAAATCTACCCAGTGGGTCCCGCTGAACTTCTGTAACTTGTAAGGGGCATTGTCTGGATAGTAGAATGGAGACCCCTTTTGACTTTGCAACGTCGTTTGAGGCGTGGTAAGCTGTTGGGTAGTTGCGGTCCTGTAATTTAGGGATGCTGTCGGACCTGAAATGGGTCTCTTGTATTAAAGCGATCTGCGGTCTCTCTTTTCTAAGCAGATCTAGGATTCGGGAGCGATTTTCGGGGGTGTTGAGTCAGCGAGCGTTAAGTGAGTACAGTTTAAGGTGTTCCAGGGGCTGTGCCCCACCCTGGTCCGGCAGTGAGTCAGTATGTGTGCCCGGCATTGCTTAGAGCTGTGAAGAGATAAAAAAAAAAAAAAAGGGGGGGGGGGGGGGGTGAGGAATGGGGGGGGGGAAGAGTTGAGGGGTCTATAGGTGCCTGCGCCCTACAGGCCTAACAGGCAATGTAACCGATTGGGGAAAGGACTACGTCCAGTCACCCACTTTGTACAGAACCAATCGGTGAGGTACAGAGTGTACCGTGCTCCTCCACTCCAGCCGGAGTGTCAGAACACCAGACCACCACTGTGTGGGGGTCGACCCGGCCCTGGGCAATCGGTGGGGTCCGAGCAACTAGTTCGAAGTATATAACAATAACAATAACTATCTAAAGTAAGCGGGAGTAACTGTATGCCACCCCAGAGCAGGTGTGTTAACCATTCAGTCTGTTCTATGGGGTGTGCTAGCCATCCCAGAAGGTATGTCGAGGACGCGCGGGAGCAAAGCCCCGTCCGTCTATGGGGTCGCGCCCTACGCCTTTTTTTTTTTTTTTTTGACAGGAGGTGGTTTAATCCCTATGCCGTAATTGGCCAGTAGCCCCCACTCGTGCTATGCCCACCCTCCCGGGCCCTTCACACCTATCGGGGGCTGCCCTTCGGGCCCTATCTAGAGCTCACCCCTCGGCCGCAGGGGTACGCGCGGTTGCTAGCAGGGCCGGTATTCCGCTCCCTGACGCGAGACAGCCGGCTGCAGTGTGGGGCGCCTACGCTGCGCTCTTAGAGTCATCTTGCCCCTCAGTGACGCCCTCAAGCATACTCTATCAGCCATGTAGAGACATTCATAACAGTACGCAGATTAGGGAGTTATAGAGTGCCCTGCGCGGTCCACCCCTAATCGGGCCCTATGGGGGGGTCAGTTAGCCACAACATTCCGCATATTCCCCCCCCCCCCCCCCCAATTCCCAGTGTATGAGTTTATGCCGGAGTACTCCGAGTCCCCCAAGCGTACTACCTATTATGGTGAGTCCAGAATTAGGGGGGGGGCACCACCGCCTCGCCCCAAGCTTCAGGATGGCAACCTGGTGAGTGAGGAAAGATCGCTGCTGACCTGCTGAGCTTGACCGCGTGATGTCCTGATGTGTCCGAGATCCGGAAGGCAGTGCAAGACGGTTCTCTGCCACATGTTGCACTGCGCTCTGAAGTCTGTCGGTGTGGATCTAGTTCCCAAGAGCAGAAGGTCCCTCCAAGGGGTGTATATGTACGGGGGGCCGTGGTGAGGGGGGAGAGTCCCAGTGGTAATCATCTGGAGTTCCGTGCTGGTGAGCGAGGGGTGGAGGAGCGCCCGCCCGGTTTAGGGGCGGCAGCGTCTGTGCTGACATGTGGCTGTGATGTGAGGAGTAGTCTCTAGCGTCACGGTGTCGCTGGGGTGTGGCGGTCACTCCGGTGACCGTTCGGCGGACCTCCGGGTGATACAGGAAGTGCTGCAAGGTCGGGGAATGCTTGGGCGTGTCTGGAGCGCACTCGTGACGTGTTCCCGCTCGGCATCTTGGGCAATGTAGTATGCGGTGGAGTTTGCGCAGCTCTGTGACGCTTGACGCGATGTTCTCTACGTCGTCTTGCTGGCTAGAAGGCGGGAAGAGTAGAGGGCTGTCGCAGCTCAAGTCTATAATGAGACCGCCCTTCGCTGTTGGGCTCCTGAGGGGTTACGTCCACTGGGCAGTCCAAAACCAACGCTGACACTAGCCAGTGTAAAAACCTGGAAGTTAGGCCGTCCGGTTGTAAAAACAGTCAAAACAGGGCTAATTGATTAGACACAGTTCTGTACATTGTACCTGCGCGTGTGACTTTAGCAGTCTCTTCTTGCTCGCCGGGCACCCGGAGCTGCTGGAGAGCCACGGGATTCTCTGGGGTCCTGGGAGCCGGGAGGGTGCCTCTGGTCTGACGGGGACCTGCGCCTGCGGTATCGGGTGGCTTGGGTGTCCATCGGGACCTCCGATGGTTTGCTCCATCTGCCCACTGACCTGCGATACGGGGCGTACCAGTCAGGTACTGATATCAAAGGCAGGCCCATCGCCTCACAAAAATGCGGGAGATCCTCTGGGACTCTCAATAGGGCTGTTTTGCCGCGATGCGTAGCCGACAGGCAGAAGGGGTACTTCCACTTGTAGCGGGTATCTTGCGCTCTAAGGGCGTCCAGCAGTGGACGCAGGTCCCGGCGGTGTTGGAGCGTGATCCCCGACAGGTCCTGGTATAGCTGGATCGGGATCCCCTCATGTAGGAGCCTCTGGCTTCTAGCTCTCTGCAGGATGTCCTCCTTAAGCCTGTAGTCCACCAGGCAGCACACCACGTCCCTGGGTGGGTCTGTGTCTCTGCCCTTAGGGCGTAGGGCGCGATGGATCCTTTCCATGGGTATAGGGGTTTGCGGGGGTCTGCCCAGGATGCCGTTGAAGATGTCAGTCACTTCACGTTGAACCTGGTCCCCTTCCACCGACTCAGGCAGGCCGCGTATTCTCAGGTTCCGGCGGCGTCCCCGGTTGTCCAGGTCCTCCAAATGCCTGTTGATGTCCCGGAGCTGGAGGGTGTGATCATCGACTTTGGTGGTGGTTCTGGTCAGCACCTGGTCGTGGGCTTCTAGAGCTTTTTCAGTCACCGCCACCCTGTCTGTGAGGGAGCGGATGTCAATTCTCAAATCCGCGATGGCCGCCGAGAGAGTGTCCTTGATGTCCGTTGCTATGGCTCGGAGGTCCAGGATGTTCAGTTGAGGCAACGGGACATCGGGTCGTAGGTTGTCTGCCGGTGTCGGGAAGGAGGAGACCGAGGGCGCCGTTAGTATTATTTCTGAAGCGGCATTTTGAGAGGTAGGCGCCGAGTGCTGGGCAGTGTTGAGGCGGGAAGACGTCATGTTCCCCCTTGATGATCGGAACATGTCCGGTATGTTCTGTCCCTGGGAGTCTGCCGGTGCCCTCGGGGAGCGAGAGCGAGAGGTTGAGGTGTGTCTCGATGATGTTCCCATCACGGTAATTGCAGGTGGGGTGTCGGAACACAGCTGATGGAGGCTAATTGCTCTGAGGTGGCAGGAGCTCAGCACTCAAGCGTCCATCTTCTTGCCCAGTGCGGCCACGCCCCCCTATAGAGGCTTAATACGTACCTCATATCCAACCCTGACCACAGCCAACAAATTGAAAAGGCACAGCAAACCTACTTTGACACTAACGATATTTCCAAATTCTCACTCTGGGCAGCCCATAAAGTAAGTCTCAGAGGTACACTAATACAGTTAGTGTCTCGCAAAAAAAAAAGCGTAAAACCCCAACAATTTGACCAATTTACCAAATCCATACACAAAACCAAAGAGAGCAGTATACAAATTCTGCTAACTCTGCTAAGCTACTGCATCTCCGTAATGCACTAAGAGACCTATTACTTTATACCCATAAGAAGCAGGTTAAATCCCTCAGAGCTAACAGATACACACTGAGCAACAAAAAGCTGGCTCCTACCTAGCTAGATGCGTTAAACGAAAAATAGCTGCCACCAGAATTCCCTTTCTTAGAAGCCCCAGGGACAATACAAAAGTCTATGACCTATCTATTATAGCTGAAGTTTTTAAAAACTTCTGCTTCGATCTATATAACCTCCAGCATGATCTGAGTACCCCACAACCCACCGAACACCCAATCAACCAATTTCTTGACAATCTCTCCCTTCTCTCCCTCTCTAATAAGCAGAAGCTAAACGTACAACTGCAGAAATCTTTCAAATGTTCAAAGGCATCCCCAGATCCAAAGCCCATGGGATAGATGGATTTCCCAATGAATACTATATCAAATTTGGTCATTATCTCGCCCCTCACCCGGTGAGCACTTTTAAATAGGTCCTGAATGGAGGCCAATTCCTGAAAGAGATACAGGCACTAATAATCACATTTACTAAACAAGATAAAGACCCCTCCCTACCCTGTAATTAAAGACCAATCTCACTCCTAAATTCCGATCTAAAGATCTATGCAAAAGCCCTGGCACTTATGTCCTGTACACACGATCGGTTTATCCGATGAAAACGGTCTGATGGATTTTTTCATCAGAAATTGGATGAAGCTGACTTTCATCACGTTTTGCCTACACATGCTTTTTCTGTGTCTAGTGCTAAATTCCGCTCCCTGACGCGAGACAGCCGGCTGCAGTGTGGGGCGCCTACGCTGCGCTCTTAGAGTCATCTTGCCCCTCAGTGACGCCCTCAAGCATACTCTATCAGCCATGTAGAGACATTCATAACAGTACGCAGATTAGGGAGTTATAGAGTGCCCTGCGCGGTCCACCCCTAATCGGGCCCTATGGGGGGGTCAGTTAGCCACAACATTCCGCATATTCCCCTCCCCCCCCCCCCAATTCCCAGTGTATGAGTTTATGCCGGAGTACTCCGAGTCCCCCAAGCGTACTACCTATTATGGTGAGTCCAGAATTAGGGGGGGGGCACCACCGCCTCGCCCCAAGCTTCAGGATGGCAACCTGGTGAGTGAGGAAAGATCGCTGCTGACCTGCTGAGCTTGACCGCGTGATGTCCTGATGTGTCCGAGATCCGGAAGGCAGTGCAAGACGGTTCTCTGCCACATGTTGCACTGCGCTCTGAAGTCTGTCGGTGTGGATCTAGTTCCCAAGAGCAGAAGGTCCCTCCAAGGGGTGTATATGTACGGGGGGCCGTGGTGAGGGGGGAGAGTCCCAGTGGTAATCATCTGGAGTTCCGTGCTGGTGAGCGAGGGGTGGAGGAGCGCCCGCCCGGTTTAGGGGCGGCAGCGTCTGTGCTGACATGTGGCTGTGATGTGAGGAGTAGTCTCTAGCGTCACGGTGTCGCTGGGGTGTGGCGGTCACTCCGGTGACCGTTCGGCGGACCTCCGGGTGATACAGGAAGTGCTGCAAGGTCGGGGAATGCTTGGGCGTGTCTGGAGCGCACTCGTGACGTGTTCCCGCTCGGCATCTTGGGCAATGTAGTATGCGGTGGAGTTTGCGCAGCTCTGTGACGCTTGACGCGATGTTCTCTACGTCGTCTTGCTGGCTAGAAGGCGGGAAGAGTAGAGGGCTGTCGCAGCTCAAGTCTATAATGAGACCGCCCTTCGCTGTTGGGCTCCTGAGGGGTTACGTCCACTGGGCAGTCCAAAACCAACGCTGACACTAGCCAGTGTAAAAACCTGGAAGTTAGGCCGTCCGGTTGTAAAAACAGTCAAAACAGGGCTAATTGATTAGACACAGTTCTGTACATTGTACCTGCGCGTGTGACTTTAGCAGTCTCTTCTTGCTCGCCGGGCACCCGGAGCTGCTGGAGAGCCACGGGCTTCTCTGGGGTCCTGGGAGCCGGGAGGGTGCCTCTGGTCTGACGGGGACCTGCGCCTGCGGTATCGGGTGGCTTGGGTGTCCATCGGGACCTCCGATGGTTTGCTCCATCTGCCCACTGACCTGCGATACGGGGCGTACCAGTCAGGTACTGATATCAAAGGCAGGCCCATCGCCTCACAAAAATGCGGGAGATCCTCTGGGACTCTCAATAGGGCTGTTTTGCCGCGATGCGTAGCCGACAGGCAGAAGGGGTACTTCCACTTGTAGCGGGTATCTTGCGCTCTAAGGGTGTCCAGCAGTGGACGCAGGTCCCGGCGGTGTTGGAGCGTGATCCCCGACAGTTCCTGGTATAGCTGGATCGGGATCCCCTCATGTAGGAGCCTCTGGCTTCTAGCTCTCTGCAGGATGTCCTCCTTAAGCCTGTAGTCCACCAGGCAGCACACCACGTCCCTGGGTGGGTCTGTGTCTCTGCCCTTAGGGCGTAGGGCGCGATGGATCCTTTCCATGGGTATAGGGGTTTGCGGGGGTCTGCCCAGGATGCCGTTGAAGATGTCAGTCACTTCACGTTGAACCTGGTCCCCTTCCACCGACTCAGGCAGGCCGCGTATTCTCAGGTTCCGGCGGCGTCCCCGGTTGTCCAGGTCCTCCAAATGCCTGTTGATGTCCCGGAGCTGGAGGGTGTGATCATCGACTTTGGTGGTGGTTCTGGTCAGCACCTGGTCGTGGGCTTCTAGAGCTTTTTCAGTCACCGCCACCCTGTCTGTGAGGGAGCGGATGTCAATTCTCAAATCCGCGATGGCCGCCGAGAGAGTGTCCTTGATGTCCGTTGCTATGGCTCGGAGGTCCAGGATGTTCAGTTGAGGCAACGGGACATCGGGTCGTAGGTTGTCTGCCGGTGTCGGGAAGGAGGAGACCGAGGGCGCCGTTAGTATTATTTCTGAAGCGGCATTTTGAGAGGTAGGCGCCGAGTGCTGGGCAGTGTTGAGGCGGGAAGACGTCATGTTCCCCCTTGATGATCGGAACATGTCCGGTATGTTCTGTCCCTGGGAGTCTGCCGGTGCCCTCGGGGAGCGAGAGCGAGAGGTTGAGGTGTGTCTCGATGATGTTCCCATCACGGTAATTGCAGGTGGGGTGTCGGAACACAGCTGATGGAGGCTAATTGCTCTGAGGTGGCAGGAGCTCAGCACTCAAGCGTCCATCTTCTTGCCCAGTGCGGCCACGCCCCCCTATAGAGGCTTAATACGTACCTCATATCCAACCCTGACCACAGCCAACAAATTGAAAAGGCACAGCAAACCTACTTTGACACTAACGATATTTCCAAATTCTCACTCTGGGCAGCCCATAAAGTAAGTCTCAGAGGTACACTAATACAGTTAGTGTCTCGCAAAAAAAAAAAGCGTAAAACCCCAACAATTTGACCAATTTACCAAATCCATACACAAAACCAAAGAGAGCAGTATACAAATTCTGCTAACTCTGCTAAGCTACTGCATCTCCGTAATGCACTAAGAGACCTATTACTTTATACCCATAAGAAGCAGGTTAAATCCCTCAGAGCTAACAGATACACACTGAGCAACAAAAAGCTGGCTCCTACCTAGCTAGATGCGTTAAACGAAAAATAGCTGCCACCAGAATTCCCTTTCTTAGAAGCCCCAGGGACAATACAAAAGTCTATGACCTATCTATTATAGCTGAAGTTTTTAAAAACTTCTGCTTCGATCTATATAACCTCCAGCATGATCTGAGTACCCCACAACCCACCGAACACCCAATCAACCAATTTCTTGACAATCTCTCCCTTCTCTCCCTCTCTAATAAGCAGAAGCTAAACGTACAACTGCAGAAATCTTTCAAATGTTCAAAGGCATCCCCAGATCCAAAGCCCATGGGATAGATGGATTTCCCAATGAATACTATATCAAATTTGGTCATTATCTCGCCCCTCACCCGGTGAGCACTTTTAAATAGGTCCTGAATGGAGGCCAATTCCTGAAAGAGATACAGGCACTAATAATCACATTTACTAAACAAGATAAAGACCCCTCCCTACCCTGTAATTAAAGACCAATCTCACTCCTAAATTCCGATCTAAAGATCTATGCAAAAGCCCTGGCACTTATGTCCTGTACACACGATCGGTTTATCCGATGAAAACGGTCTGATGGATTTTTTCATCAGAAATTGGATGAAGCTGACTTTCATCACGTTTTGCCTACACATGCTTTTTCTGTGTCTAGTGCTAAATTATTTGAAATCCAAATTTCTGCAGTACTGCTCTAAGGTACCCCCAGTGCACTTGCCCAAATGCTTTTTCTGTGTCTAGTGCTAAATTATTTTATGAAGTTCAATGTGCATTAGTATGTGAAGCATGCGCCTGGCTTAACGTCCTTTGATAAAGCCTACCTGATCGGGAGGGACCAAAAGTAGTAGTCCAGTAGTCTAATGCCGCGGTGACGTAAAACACAAGGACATGCTGAGAAAAATGAAGTTCAATGCTTCCGAGCATGTGTCGACTTGATTCTGAGCATGCTTTGATTTTTAACTGATGGATTTCCCATCAGATAATTTTAAAACAGGTTCTAAGTTTTTTCACCGATGGGAAAAAACTGATGGGGCCCACACACGATCGGTTCCTCTGATGAAAACGGTCCATCAGACCGTTTTCATCAGACGAACCGATCGTGTGTACGCGGCATTAGACTACTGGACTACTACTTTTGGTCCCTCCCGATCAGTTAGGCTTTATCAAAGGACGTTAAGCCAGGCGCATGCTTCACATACTAAGGCACATTGAACTTCATAAAATTATTTAGCACTAGACACAGAAAAAGCATTTGGGCAAGTGCACTGGGGGTACCTTAGAGCAGTACTGCAGAAATTTGGATTTCAAGACCCAATATTCTCTGCTATCATGGCGTTATACACAGACCCCTCTGCCAAAGTTTATTCATCTTGAGCATTATCATCAGCGTTTTCTATAACCAATGGTACTAGACAATGCCCATTGTTGCCACTTATATTTGCCCTAATCAAAGAGCCTCTAGCGCACTCGGTCAGATCTTCCTCAAATATTACGGTTTAAATAGACCATATTGATAATCTAATAAGTCTATTTGTGGACGATCTAATTCTCATCCTATAAAACACACTTAAATCACTATTAGTCAAAAAGCTCTTGGCGCAACTCAGAGCAATATCATACTACAAAATCAATGACTCCAAATCACAATTTCTAGGCCTCAATATACCTTTGCGCCTCCAACAGCTTTTACAGGCAAACACACCCTACATCTGGACCTCTTCCCACATCAAATATCTGGGGATTCTCATTCCCTCAACCTCCACCAAATTATTCACATTAAACTGTCAACCTTTTCTGGACAATCTACCCAAAGAACTCTCTAAACTCATGGCCACAGACCTATCAGAATTAGGCAGAATATTGGCCTTCAAAATGATTACCTTCCCTAAACTACTTTATCTCTTCCTCACCATTCCCATCCATCATACATATGGAAAGGTGCTAAACCAAGAGCCGCTTTCTCCATATTGAGCAGACACAACCTAGTAGGTGGTCTGTCTGTCCCCAAAAACTTTACCAATACTATATAGCCTCATAATTAGACCAATACTGGTGGGAAAATGACAACAAAACCTGGACACTTCTCAAGGCCAAATCCATACCTTTGTTATATACCAAAAATGTTTTAATGGCCATCCTAGCTGCGTTTAAGCCTCCAGAATATTCTTTCCCAGCTATCCAAGCCATGATCCAGGCACTTTGAGAAGCACAACCTTCACTGTCTCCCTGAAAATACAAGCCCACATTATACATATAAAATGAACAACCTGGATAAAAGCTGGCATACACCGTGTAAAAAATCTAATGGAGGGCAACTCCCTCCAACCATTCACTGCTCTTTAACATAAATTCAACCTTCGATCTACTGAATACTATAGATACATACAACTATATCATCTCTTTAACCACTTCAATACAGGGAATTTTCACACCCTTCCTGTCCAGGCCAATTTTTTAGTTTTTAGCACTGTTTTCAATGACAATTGCGCAGTCATGCTGCTCTGTACCCAAATAAATTTATATATTTATTTATATTTTATATTTTTCTTCCCCACAAATAGAGCTTTCTTTTGGTGGTATTTTATCACCTCTGCATTTTTTTGTTTTTTTGTTTGCGCTATAAACAAAAGAAGAGTAACACATTTGAAAAAAACACAATATTAAAATTTTTTTGCTATAATAAATATCCCATTTTTTTATATTTTATATTTTTTCCCCACAGTTTAGGCCGATATGTTTTCTTCTACATATTTTTGGAAAAAATCGCAATAAGTGTATATTTATTGGTTTGTGCAAAAGTTATAGGCCCGGATTCACAGAGAGCGGGCGCACATTACGCCACCATAGCGCATCTCAATGTACGCTACGCAGACGCAGCGCAGCGCAGAGAGGCAAGCATGGAATTCAGGAAGCCAGTGCTCCCAAAGCTGCGTCAGCGTGGCATAGATTCCGAAGGCGCAGGCCGGCGTAGGTGGAAGTGGGTGTGACCCCATGCAAATGATGGTCCGAGCGTGGTGCAGTGTTTTACGCTCGGCGTATCATGAACGGCGCATGCGCTGTGATGCGGACGTATGCCCAGCACCCCTATGCGCATGCTCACAACTACGCCGGCGCAACTTCCTAAGATACGACGGCCCACCGGCTTACGCCGAGCACATAAATACATCCAGCCATACGCCCGTCCAGCGCAAAAGTACACCAGCTTGCTTGTCTTTCCCCTGGAGCAGAGTACTTTTGCAGTCTGAGCCATATCAGATGCTGAGGTGGACAGGGACAGGAGAAAGAAAAATTTCTCAGTGGAAGAGAGGGCGATCCTGACCTCAGCAATCGCCAAGTTTGATGCCTACCTCCATGGCGCAGAGAGCGACAGGACCAGCAAGGCCAGGAAGCAGGAGATTTACCAGAAGATCACCCTGGAGATCAATGCCCTTGGGCATGAAACCAGGACCTGCAAAGACATCATGAAAAAAATCAATGACATGCGTTGGCGTGTCCAGGATAAGCTGGCCAGCATCAAAAGGCACCTCAGGGGCATGGGAGGCGGACCAGCTTCTTCAGTCAAGTTGACAGCTGAGGAGGAGGTCATTGCCAGATGTCTGGAGCAGGAGCAGGTGGAGGGCCTGAAGGGCTTTGACTCCAGTGACCAGGACTTGAGGAGAGGTAAGTGCCTGGTCCCCAGATGTGGAGGGAGCCCCATGCTGCCCAGTGCCACCAAAGTGAGTGCTAGGCCCCGTACACACGGTTGGACAAAACCGATGAGAATGGACCGAGGTTCAGTTTCATCGGTCCAAACCGACCGTGTGTATAGCCCATCGGTCTGTTTTCCTTCAGTCCAAAATTTTAAAACATGCTTCAAAACCGAACTGATGGACCGCTGCCCGATTGGTCCAAACCGATGGTTAGTACAGAAAGCATCGGTTCAAAACCCCTGCATGCTCAGAATCAAGTCGACGCATGCTTGGAAGCATTGAACTTTGTTTTATTCAGCACGTCGTGTGTTTGACGTCACCGCGTTCTGACCCGATCGTTTTTTTGAACGATGGTGTGTACACACATCAGACCATCAGGCCACTTCAGCGGTGAACCGATGAAAACGGTCCATCGGACCATTCTCATCGGTTTGGTCCGACCGTGTGTACAAGGCCCTACACTGCCCAGTGCCACCAGAGAGAGGGCCACGCTGCCCAGCACCACCAGAGAGAGCGCCATGCTGCCCAGTGCCACCAGAGTGAGTGTCACAATGCTTAGTGCCACCATAAAGAGCGCCACCCTGGCCAGCGCCACCAGAGAGAGCGCCATGCTGCCCAGCACCACCAGAGAGAGCGCCACACTGTCCAGTGCCACCAGAGAGATCGCCACGCTGCCCAGTGCCACCAGAGAGCACCCTGCTGCCCAGTGCCAATTAGAGAGAACACCATGCTGCCCAGTGCCACCAGAGTGAGTGTTACACTGCCCAGTGCCACCAGAGAGAGTGCCACACTGGACAGCGCCACCAGAGAGGGTGCCATGCTGCCCAGCACCACCAGAGAGTGCCACGCTGCCCAATACCACCATAGAGAGCGCCATGCTGCCCAGCGCCACACTGCCAAGCACCACCAGACAAAGCCATGCTGTCCAGCACCACAAGAGAGTGCCACGCTGCCCAGCACCACCAGAGAACACCACGCTGTCACCTGAGAGAGCCACGCTGCCCAGAGCCACTAGAGAGAGCGCTACACAACACAGGGTGAGCGAACATCCAGCCGGAGGGATCATTGTTGCTGTTTCACTGGGTCTGGTAAGAGGGCTTTATGTGACATCCAATCTCCCCATAGAGGAGAGCGAGGCTCTGACAGGTCCATCTCAGCACAGTGAGCGGAGATGGACCTGTCATCTGCCTGCTCAGCGGGGATAGCTAGTATAGTCCGTCAAAACAGATCGACCCCATGTGAAAGGGGCCTTACAGTGTTATCTCATGAGATAATTTACGAGATCGTGTTTAGGGGCAGGGCAGGGGTTGGGTGGGGAAACTAGTGGTGAGTAACTTTTAAGGTCTGGCTAGTGGCTCAGGACTTTTGAGGCCTGCATTGTACATTTACATCAGTCCCTGCCCTCAAGGAGCTTACAAGTAGGCACTTGGTACCCCCTTTTAATGTACAGAGAGGAAGAGGTGGAGCTCTATGAGGAAAAGGTGAAGCCTAAAGAGGAAGGGGTGTGGTTTACAGATGACCAGGTGGGTCCTAAACAGAAATGGGTGTGGCCTTGACAGGAATGGGTGGATCATATTTAAATTAGGGGTTGCACAAGTTTATCCAGGCCTAGGGTAGCACAAAACCTAAATACACCACTGCCTAAAAGGGTACAGCTTATACTCCTCCTCATTTAATAACTGATCTGCCTCTTACTGGTATGAGATGTGCTACAGTGACTAGTTGATTGTTGAATGCAGCGTTTGACTATATTGTGTTACTTTATTAAACCTCAATGAACAAGATTAAAAAAAAGGTTCCAGTTTAAAAATATATACGTTTTAGAACCAAGATGCCCTCTGTTTACATCCCTTGTCACTGCATTCATTGTTCTTTTGTTGGTAGCACTGCATATTGTAGTTTGGTGATTAGCTGTTTAATGCTGGCCACATACAATTTTTGGGACATAGATCCATACTATTCCTCTGTATATTACAAAGCAGGCCCTCAGTATTTAACAAATATGTATAAGACAGATGCACCACAAAACCTCATCCCCAAATTGCAAGCAACTCAAATGTCTTAGAACATGCTACATCTGTTAACAATATATATATATATATATATATATATATATATATATATATATATATATATATATATATATAATATTATGAATGAAGAGGAATATATACAGCTTTTTTAATTAAGTAAAGTTAAGTTGTAATTAAGTTAAATTAAGTCACAGACCACAGTTGGAGTAGTATTAGATTCACTAAGCACTATCTGACAGCTAATCAGCTAATCTATTTACATTTAAACTATAATACAATCATTTGATTAAATGTCAATGAATAAGTAATCGGAAGGCCTTTTTTCAATTAAATGATTTTGTTACTGAGAGATTTCTTGTTAGCTAAGCTAAAACCCACAGGTATAGCCATATTCTATTCTTTAGAAACTATCCATATATAGAACCAGTAGGCATGTGCAATTTGTTTTGTTCTGAATGAATATTCATTAATTTAATATATATCCGAATACTCGAATTGCAGTATAAACAAAGTTTACATAATGCTCCAAATAACAAAATTAAATTCGTCCCATTTTTTTAAATTCTAATTGAAATTCAAATAAAATTTTACATCGAGTTCCAGTTGAATTCAAATAAAAAAAAAATCTGTAAATTTAAAGAAAATTCAGAAAAGACATAAAACGAATTCCGAATACGAATCACAAATAAGAATCCCAAATACAAATTGAAGGAATTATCAGAATTTAACTAAACTAAACAACTAGATTAACTATGTAGAATAGTGAGACCAGAATAATTTGACATCATTGGCTGCTTGGGGCCAATGAACGTCAGCATTTAGGTCAAGGGGAAAGGGAAGGGATTTTGGTAGGGACTTTTCGCGGCACTGATAGGAGACGGTCTGATAAAAGATAACAATATTTATTTAACAAAAAATAGGTACAATACAAAGACAGTTTAAGAACAAGCCCCACATTACACATAATTTAGCAAAAAACAAACTGTATCTTAATGTAAGGAATCGATGACCTCGACCGGTTTCGCGGTGATTTACCGCTTCTTCAGGAGGAGATTTTCTAAAGAGTATGCATAAACATATAAATAAACAAGCAAAATATACAATACGTGTATACATTATGTAGCAATCAATACAAGGCGTTATATAATGGAGCAGAGCACTCACCCAGGTTGGTCATGTGATCAAGCGCGGAGCCTGGTTCAAGCCTTCTTTGGCGCATGGAGGGGGATTTTTATTAGGACGGGCTCTATTAAGGTGAGGAGTAAAATCAATAAAATATGCAGGGAATGATCCATTAATTATTGAGATGTGGGTCACCAGTGGGTGAGGGGAAGTGTGTGTAAGTGACGGGAAGTGAGGGGAAGGGAAGGGAGGGGAAAAAAGAGAAAGGTGTGAGGGGGGGGGGGGGGGAGGAAGGGTTGGAAGGGGGGAGGGAGGGAGGAAAAAAGAGGGGGTGAGTATCAAATACAATGTGCAGAAGTAGGGTGAGTGGGGGAAGGGAAAAGAAGAGGGGGAAGGGAAAAGTGGGGGAGGAAAAGAGGAGGGCGGAAGGGGGGGGGAAAGGGGGGAAAAGAAAGGGAAGGACAGGGGAATGGAAAAGGGGACAGGGCGGAACTAAGGGGTGTTAGAAGGGGATGGATAAAATAAATGAGGGTGGGCGTGAGGTAGAACCGGGGAGGGGGGGGGAAATGGGAGGGGGGGAAAGGGGTGGACAAGGGAAGGGGAACATGGGTGTGGGGAGGTAAGGGTGTGGGAAAGGAAGGGGAAGGGGGGGAGGAGGGGGGGGTTTGAAGGAAAGAGGGGAGGTAAATTAAATGGGGAAAAAAAGGGGAAGGGGGGGGAAAGAGATAAATTTGGAATGAACTTAAAAGAAGGTAAGGTTAGAATTTAAGTGAGGGGGGAGAGGGGGGAGGGGGGGAAAAATGAAGGAAAGAGGAACAAACAGGATAACGATGAAGTAAGGAGGGGGGGGAAGAGGGGGGGTGGGTAATGGATAGTGAGGTAATGCAGGATGTGCCTAAGAAAAAGAGGGGGGAGAGGGGGTTTATGTATGAGGTGTGTTGGGTAAGGGAGGGAAAGAGGGGGGGAAAAGGGGAGGGGTTGTGTGGGGGGGGTGTTGGGTAAGGGGGGGGAAGGGGGCGGCATAGAGGCCAGTGAAAACGGTGAAATTGGTAGCCAAAGTAAGGAAACAGCAGCATGAGCAAGGAGTGGGGTGTCATGCAAAGGGAAGACAAGGAACTAGGGAGGTAGTGGATTAGGAGAACCAATCACCAGGGTGACCAACGGACAAGGGGTCCTTACCATTACTGCAATAAAAGTACGCAAATTACTGGGGCACAAGGAAACAAGTGTTCTCAGCCTTGTGTATCGTGTGTCGTATTGCCGGGGTAAGGGCAATCACTGGGCACTTGGTCCAACTAAGGAATCCAAAGGAGGGGTTTTTAGCCATAGGTACATTAACAGGGTCAGGGAAAGAGGAGCCATGTAGTTAGGCGTCAGTCTCACTTACCTTGGCTAGAGAATATTGGCGTGTGTCCCCAGGGCGAGCATCCGTGCTGACTCACAAAAGCGGCTGTGTCAGCCGCTTTTGTAAGAATCCCTGGACGGCGCGTGACGTCATCGAATTGCGACGCCGCCGCCGTCCAACGTCCCACCAACCCCTGCACGTGAGTGCGTGGGTGTGCAGCTGCTGACCCAATGGCATGACGCCAGGTCATAGGCTGCAAGCAGAGAGCTCCGATTGGTGCTCTCTGCCAGGGACGACACTCCATGCGCCAGTTGAAGGGGGAGGAGCCAGGCATGGGGCTCGATCAGCCAATCAGGGCGTCTGAGCTCCAGAAAATGCGCTGCTTGTAAAAAAGAAATACACAGACATTTCTATTGCATATACAGCGATAAACATAATCAGTACTAAATACATATTCATGGAGGGGAATTACCCCATCACAATGCTTGGCTGCTAAATAAGAGTTCAAAGTTTTATATTACCAAAACGGGGAACTGGGATTACATGAAGCAAGTATCCTCTAATGTCCATATATGTGTATATGTTGAGGCTGGGAAGGCCTCCATATCGGGTCAATTACCACAACCTATTTGGAGATAGATGGCAATTAGGACATAGGAAGAGGGAGGGAAAGGGGGGGAATGGGGGGATAGGGGACTAGAAGACTGGAAAAGGATCACGTATTGGATTGTTAATGTTAACGTAAAAATGATTTGTATGAATTCATTTCAGTCAATCCTGGGAATGTCGTGGCATTGAGATACTCAATCCACAGACATTTTTTCTGTAAGATGGCCCTATTCCAGTCTCCCCCCGTGGATGTTGTGGAATTATTTCCAAAATGAAAAACCTTACGACAGAGAGATCATATCTATGGTATAATCCGATGTGACGCCCTACTGTTGTTAATTTCCCTACATCTGAATCATATAGATGCCGTCGTAACATTGAGAGGCAAGTACAGTATTCACAAAGCACTTGCTCCCATATGTATGCCGGCGTAACGTAAATGGGCCGGCGTAAGCCCACCTAATTCAAAGTAGCAAGGCAGTGGGCGTGTTGTATTATAATTAACCATGACCCCATGTAAATGCATGGCCGAACGAACGACGCATGTGCGCGCATGCTCAGAATCACGTCGAATTTACTCCCTAAGATACGCCGGGTCCATTCATGCAACGTGAACGTAACTTACGCCCAGCATCATTCACGTACGACTTACGTAAACAACGTAAAATACGACAGCTTTTCCGACGTTTCCGACGTCCATACCTTAACATGACTTACCCCTGCTTTATGAGGGGTAAACTTACGCCGGACGTATGCCTTACGTAAACGGCGTAGCTTACTGCGACGGGCGCAAGTACGTTTGTGAATCGGCGTATCTAGCTCATTTACATATTCGACGCGTAAATCAGCGGAAGCACCCCTAGCGGCCAGCGTAAATATGCACCCAAGATACGACGACGTAGGAGACTTACGTCGGTCGTATCTTGTCAAAATTCAGGCGTATCTGCTTTCCTGAATAAGCGTATAGATACGACGGCGCACATTTGGACTTACGACGGCGTATCTGGAGATACGTTGTCGTAAGTCCTTTCTGATTCCGGGCCGGGGTTTTTACCTTAACTAATAATAAAGTATTTTTTATTTCATGTTTGTGATTTTTTTGTATTCCAAATAAGTCCAGATTTTGGCCATATTTTTTGATAATATATTTTATAGATAGATTGTTGAACATATACACATTTAAAACATTTTGTTAGTGAGAGATTTAATTACTTGTCAGCATTTGAATTTTCAGCACTTTTACTTACTGCAAATGAGATGATAGAAAGGAATGAGACACACTGACGTTTTTTTGGGGAGCAGTGATTTTATTAATGCTTAAAGTGAAACAATGAAAATTAAATATTCCTTTAAATATCATGCCTGGGGGAGGTCTCTTTAGTCTTCCTGTAAATTAGTGCATCCTTTCCATGTTTATAACAGTACCACAGCAAAATTAAATTTCTAAAGAAAAAAAAAATAATTTAAAACTGCTCGTGGCTGTAATGTATTGTACCGGCAATATAGATAAAAATTGTTGAAAAAAAAATGGTGTGGGTCCCCCCCCCCATTCCATTACAAGGTCCTTTGGGTCTAGTATAAATATTAAGGGAAACCCCGTGCCAAAAATAGAAAAATAAATCGATACCAGGCCCCAGGTAATTACATGCTGTAATCCCTCACAGAAACTCTTGTTGGGCACAGGATAATTACCTGCGCCCGTGTTAAAAAAGGTTAGAAAACTTGGGCCTTGGGTGGTGGTGGTGGTGCCCTAAACCAAAAATAGTGTTGGAAGCTAGCATTATCAAGATTTAGGAGGAATAGGATAGTCAGCATTGGCAATCTTCAAGAGATCCCAGATCCATAGAAAATTCAATCAGTTACATCAGCATCAGGTGCTTCATAGCTGCTGATCCAAGACTAATTATTTTTGTGAATGTGAGCCTTTCACCGGAGTCTGTGGACAAGTGTACTCTTTGATCCGTTAAAAACCCTCCAGCAGCACTGAATGTGCATTCAGAAAGCATGTTGGATGCAGGACAGGGCAGTAGCTCAATTGCATATTGAGAAGGTTCTGCCCAGTGGTCCATCCTCAAGACCCAGTAACCCAGAGGATGCTCTGTTGGAAAGGTCTCCAAGTCTTCTCTTGCCCCTAGATCAAGGTTTCCTAACCTCACTAGTGCCGTGACCCCTTGATAAAATTTCCTAAGTTGTGGGGACCCCTAACAGTAAAATTATTTTCGTAGCGTGGGTTGTCAGCACCCAAGGCAAGGCAAGTAATTTGCGCCATTAACCCACGGACATTTAATGCTCCCTGAGTCCCTTCCACTCTGCATTTTAGGATGTACCGATCTTTCTCTTTTTTCTCTTTTCTTTCCCTTTTTTCTCTCTCTATCCTAATTTCTTTTTTTTCTCCCATCCCTCTCTGTAGCCATCTTTCTTGTTCTTTCTCTTATTCTTTCTCTCCCTTTTTCTTTGTTACTCCCCCTTTTCCTCTCCCTTTCATGTATTCTCTATTTTTATTTCTTCTCTTACTCCTTGTTGGGGGGGGGGGGGGTGTGACGAGTAGCAGTGCTGAGGGGAGTTCTGATCAGCCAAATTAGGTGTTCTGATCAATGTCATCTGCTAATCTGAGAACTGTAGTGAGGACTTTTAATGGCAAATATAATCACAGGCAGTGTTACTCACTGTGTCTCTGGCTTCGTGATGTCTCGCAGCAGTGACCCCTATGCTGAAACCAGGAGATGGGGTCTCCTTCACCCCCTCCCACTTCACATTCCTCACCAGTCAGCTGATCTTTAGTCTCCACCCCCCCTTCCATGCCGTGAACTGGGCAGCTCCGAATAGGCGGCCGCGGGCTCCAGAAACAGCCCTGCTGGGCAGCCGTGAAAAGGCTGGGAGAGCCGCGCGCGCTTCAGGAACATTCTGTGACCACTGGTAAATCATAATTCGACCCCCAAGGGGGTCCCAACCCCCAGGTTGAGAACCACTGCCCTAGATATTCCTGCACCATATAATGCAGACATTGGCTTGATGCTGAGGACTGAAAATTGTTTAATGGTATCAGTCAGCTGACCACCTTCTCCACTGCTCTTCCTCTGACTGAACAAAGCCTCAGCAACACATTGTCCAGCACCAGGAAATGGTAACCTCCCAGAGACTGGAAATCCATTACGCAAATCTTTCTTTAAGGCCTCCTGAAGATGTTTCATCCTCTGCTCCCTCTGAGCTCTCCCGGCATCCGAGACAGGCATCCACGTGTGTGGCGAGATGATAGGGGAACCGTGATCCATCCTGTAGCCACCAGGAAGTCGGCCGGAACCAGCTTGGAACACAAGGAAGTGATGTCACAGGAAGTGGAGAGAGTGACTGGATAGGCAAGGATACACGCTCCGAGCATCACAGGCTTGTAGGAGGAGCTGATGCTCCGAGCTCGTAACCTTGCCTATCTAGCCGCTGGTTCTGGTCGACTTCCTGATGGTCACATCACGGTTCCCCTGTCATCTCGCCATATACATGGATGCCTGTCTCAGATGCTGGGAGAGCTACCCTCCATACCCATTTACAGATGAGTCTTCTTTTATCTTGTATCTTGTAAGTGCATTACTTACCATGTAATTAAACTGTAACTTAAATACTACACTCAGGTGGCACTTTGTGTTCTCCCCTCCTTTTCATCCTGTCCTGGTGCCTTACTCGCAGAAGTACTGATTGATGGCCCTGTGTATGTATGCTGCGTGTACAGTCGCTGCAACATTGCCAACATTGAGTTCCACCTGCTGGGCATGTCACAAATGAGACAGTTCGTGGGCAGGTTGCATTCCCTTTGAATGTCAGCCAGCCAAGCACTGGCATTAATTGACCGGGGGGAAATGACCACAGACTTTTGTGGCCTGACTCAGGAGATCTTGTAACCATGGGTACCTGGTCAAGGTTTGCTTCAAGGTGCACGCTGACAATCACCAGCGTCACGCGGGCACGATGCAAACTGAGAGGACTGACGTAGGCGGATCCCTGCCCACGGAGGACACCCTATGCATCAGCTGCTTCAGCTCAGAAGGAAATCACACGCCCGGCGTCCTGACGCCAGGATGATGTCATACGTAGGGCGGGATGCGTGGCGCCGATGTGCTGTGAGAGCAACCCCTGACATCCCTATCCACCCTCAAACGGACCTTTCTGTTCCATCTTTTGTTTTTATCATTATTGTTATTCATTTTATAATACCTTATACTATTTACTCTGTAGATATCCCATGCATCAGCCCCTGGTGAGTGTCATGGACACGAAACGCGTCGGGAACGAGAGATGCGGATATATGCTCCGATCAAATCATTGATGAATACCTTAGCTATCCTTGATGGTTCCACTTGTTTTAACAATTTTTATACTTCTTGCTTTTGCTGTTAATGTGTACATTTGCTGTACATATGTTAATGCATATATTGTATCCATCGATCAATACAGACCACTGTGTGGCACCAGGTTATGCACGGTTGTACCCGTATTGCCTATTTTGCATATGCACATTACACATGGATGTGTTTAGCATTATGAAATGACATTTACACATGATGATTGTTTCTTTTATGTGGTTTCTGTGTTTAGAGACATGTCATGCAATTGTATGATTAATAAATATGTACCTCCCTTCATTACCCACACCATGTCTGCAGCCTCATTTAAAGTCCCAAATTTTCCTCCTTTTTCAAAAGCTAGCATTTAGAAGCTAAGCATGTGGATGGCTCGGACGGAATTTCTTTTTACGGTTCAGCACCTGGGATAGAGAACATTGCCTGCTAAAATCAATTGGTGGTGTACTGCTAGCAGATTGGCTCCAAGTACTTGGGACACCTCTTGCTAAACCTTCATTCCTCTCAGTGAAGGTTTTTGAAAGGACTGGAGGTATAGTAGGGTTGGAGATCCCAGATGAGCAAGGAGAAGTCTGCCTTATTCTATGATGTGGGTCTTTCAAGTGCTGTTGCTAATGGACTGCATGGCAGGTTGTCATATGTCTAGTCAAGCATGTGGTGCCCAAGCGGCTGCTGTACTGGCCACGATTGATCCGCTTCAGACATAGGTTTCAAACAGCAATGGTGCGATCTGCTGCACATGTGTTGAAAAGGCCCACACCAAGGAACTTTTAAAAGTCAGCGGGGAGTCAGCGCTGGCTCGCCCACCATCTCCTGGTTTGCTGGGCTAAATGCTCAGATAAGGGTCTGGTATGGATAAAGCACCACTGAAGCTACATGGGGTATAATTTTTGAAGCAAAGCAAAAGCAGGTGTAAACAGGACTGTAAGCTAACCATGTTATTTAGTGACAGAATCGTTGAATAGCATTCAGAGAGCTCTACCAAAGTCTAAAGCCTTATTGAAGCTGAAGCAAGTGTAAATGAGCCCTTAGTTAGAGGCATGGTGAGCGTTTTGAAGGTCTATTTTTTTTTTTTTTACAGTATCACCATAGCAACACTATACCACTCTGGGGGTTTATCAGCATTTTTTTTGCACTTTGTTTGCTGTTACAATGAAGATCATTGTAAGAGCTTGTTTACACTGAGGCACTTCAAAAACACCCTTAAACGCCTTTAGCGCTATTACCACGTTTTAGGGTGCTAGCGGTAAAATTAACGCAACATTGTGGCCGTTTTTCCAGCATTTTTCCAGCGTTATTGAAGTATGGGCAATTTCAGTCCTGCTGTTGTAGATGCTCTTTTTTTTTTGCTTGCATGTTTACATTTTTGGGAGATCATGTGACTTTTCTACAGCTCAGAGTGTATTATTGGTGCTATTCAGGCATTTTTACAGCGCTTTCAATTCAATTCAATGAAGAGGGGCGTTTTTGGAGAGTTTTTTTCAGCGCCCAAAAGCTGCTTCAAAGATGCTGCTTGCAGGACTTTTCTCAACGCCCCACCAGCGCAACGCCTTAGTGTGAAAGGGTCCATTGAGATGCATGGAGAGCGTTTTATGAGCGCTATTTTTAACGCTAAAACGCTGTAAAAACGCTCCAGTGTGAAAGGGGTCTAAGAGCTACTTTTTTAACTGTCATAAATTAACCATGTCATGGGTTGAACATTCATACCAGCTGCATTCACTAGTGATCTGTGATTGGCTACAGCTAAGCACATGGTACAGGGTGGTTGGCCCAGGTATCATGTGATAGCTGTGGGTCAATCACAGTATAGGCAACATAGCTATGTTGCCTTATGAGTTTATGTGAAATCTCCATTAACAGCTGTAAGATGTTGTAATTATGGTCATATTTCATTTGGAGTTGTATCCATATTGGTGTGTAATATAGCTTCCCAGAAGTCCCTGTTATACAGACGATTCAGTGCCTAAGCTTGCTTATCTAAACAATGGGAACCAAACCTCTTTTTTCTACAAATATTCACTTCAAAGGATCCCTCATTTAAATATGCAATGAGGGTGGCCAGCCCATCATCAATACTTAACTTCCCTAAAAATGTCATGTACCTACAAGTTAAATTTCCCACTCAAAATAGTCTGTGCCAAGGATTTGCTCTAAGGATTTGCATAAAGACTTATGCAAAGTAAAGGGATTGGACATTTATCCAATCCTTAACCAGGAATAGGGAGGCCCACCAATCAGAGAAAGGCCATGCCAGCCAATGAGGCATTGGCCTGTTATGATATGTACAGACTAGATGGGAGGGAAGAGAACACTCACTCTGGAAGGGCAGTCACCAGAATGGAGTCCTTGTGTGTGCTGTAGCATGGTAACTATGGAATGTCTCCCTGGCACGTGTATCTAAATGTTTATCTTATGTCATATGCCTCTCATTGTTTGTATTTAGGTTTTGAGTATTATACTCTGTATTCCTTCATGTAATCCATGATTTTTACCCTTTTTACCCTTTTCCTGTACAATAGATAGATTGCTGAGTATTAGTCTAAAACGTTTTAAAAACTTACCAATATTTTTTTGTTATTGTGTTAAGCATTTACTCATGGTCAAAGAACTCATTAAACCCAAATTATATCTGAGAGATATTACATTTCAAATATAACTTACGGGTAACAGCTATTATGAATCACATAATCACTGGGTCCCGCTGAACACAGCAGTCGTGGGGCAGGGAGAGCATAAATCACATATATGTACGTGATTTTGCCTGCACATGCCGCTCAGCCATGGTATATGTATTGTGGCTGGTCAGCAAGTAGATATAAAGGTTTTAAATTTATTATCCACTATATGGACTTGTATCTTTTTTTTAACATAACTAATTATGTACTTGTGTAACTTTAAAAAACAATAAGGGCAAATAAAACCTTGCACCATTGGCAGTTAAATAAATATATGTATGCATATACAGTATCTCACAAAAGTGAGTACACCCCTCACATTTCTGTAAATATTTTATTATATCTTTTCATCTGACAACACTGAAGAAATTACACTTTGCTACAATGTAAAGTAGTGAGTGTACAGCTTGTATAACAGTGTTAATTTGCTGTTCCCTCAAAATAACTCAACACACAGCCATTAATGTCTAAACCGCTGGCAACAAAAGGGAGTACACCCCTAAGTAATAATGTTCAAACTGGGCCCAAAGTGTCAATATTTTGTGTGGCCACTATTATTTTCCAGCACTGCCTTAACCCACTTGGGCATGGGCATGGAGTTCACCAGAGCTTCACAGGTTCCCACTAGAGTCCTCTTCCACTCCTCCATGATGACATCAGGCAGCTGGTGTATGTTAGAGACCTTGCGCTCCTCCGCATTCCATTTGAGGATGCCCCACAGATGTTCAATAGGATTTAGGTCTGGAGACATGCTTGGCCAGTCCATCACCTTTACCCTCAGCTTTTTTAGCAAGGCAGCGGCCATCTTGGAGGTATGTTTGGGGTCGTTATGTTGGAATACTGCGCTAACTTCCAGTCTCCGAAGGCAGGGGATCATGCTCTGCTTCAGTATGTGACAGTACATGTTGGCATTCATGGTTCCCTCAATGAAATGTAGCTCCCCAGTGCTGGCAGCACTCATGCAGCCTCAGTCCATGGCACCTCCACCATGCTTGACCGTAGGCAAGACACACTTGTCTTTGTACTTCTCATCTGGTTGCCACCACACACACTTGACACCATCTGAACCAAACAAGTTTATCTTGGTCTCATCAGACCACATGACATGGCTCCAGTAATCCATGTCCTTTGTCTGCTTGTCTTCAGCAAACTGTTTGCAGGCTTTCTTGTTCATCATTTATAGAATAGGCTTCCTTCTGGGACAACAGCCATGCAGACCAACTTGATGCAGTGTGAGACGTATCGTGTGAGCACTGACAGGCTGACCACCCAACCCTTCAACCTCTGCAGCAATGCTGGCAGCATTCATATGTCTATTTCCCAAAGATAACCTCTGGAAATAACACTAAGCATGTGCACTCAACTTCTTTGGTCGACCATGGCGATGCCTGTTTCGAGTGGAACCTGTCCTGTTAAACTGCTGTATGGTCTTGGCCACCATGCTGCAGCTCAGTTTCAGTGTCTTGTGAATCTTCTTATAGCCTAGGCCATCTGTCACGGTCTGGAGTCAGGCTCAGAGGCCTCAGGCCATTAGCTATAGCAGCAGAGCGGATATTCACACAGGTCACCCTGGCTGATGACACGGGTTCACCTGAGGTGCGGGGTCTAAGCACTGACCGGTATTCACTAGAGCTCCTGATGGTGGAGATGGGCTTTGCTGCGTGTTAGTGCCAGGTCGCGGTCCTCAGGATAGCCCCACTAGGAATTGAGCAAGCAGGGGTCTGGAAGCAGATATAACAGGTAGGGATTAAGCAGAAGCAATATATATGTGAGAAATGTACTACAGCGCTAACTATTAATTAAATTTGAAAGAAAAAAAAATACCCAAATGATATCGCTGCATACACACAGGTGTACAAACCCAGAATGATACAAAAAAAACATAATTAAGTCATGTGCCGAGTGATGTAATGCGTGGGGGAAGAGCCTAGTGACGTGATCAACGAACGTTTATCTGTGTGAGGAGAACACTATACTGAGCGGCTTGTAAGGCTAAGTTCAAAGGCTGTATCTGAAGAGGGGATTCTTATATCGCCCTGAAGCAGCAAGGCGTCCTCATATGCTGGGCCATTTGGAAGCAATTAAGCACCAGTCCACACTTATTAATCTGAAGTTTCAAGGTGTCTGCCTGTGTTTTGTTTGAAAGCTCAACAACACGTCAGCCTGTGATAGCAAGTGGGTGTGGAACCCTTTTGTATTATAAGTACTACTACTCAGAACTGGACATTTGCTACACTTGAGGTTGTTGTTTGCACTTATGGATCATCTCACTATTTATTTGTTTTTTTATTGTGGTTTCTTATTGATACCCTCCTGAGTGTGTATATTTGGTATCAATTCTGCACATATATTGTACACATATTATCAGCAAGTTGATTTCAGCGCATCACTATTTTTTCCTTTTTTGGATTAAGCAGAAGCGTAGTCGGGGAACGAGCCAAAAGTCGGTAACAAATAGTTTCAGGTTGGGATTCAGCAGAAGCGTAGTCAGGGGACGAGCCAAAAGTCGGTAGCGAATGGTAGCAAAGATTGGTCGGCAGCAAGAGAGACAGGAGCAAGATATTGGCTGGTGAAGGCACAATATTCTGGCAACCAGGAAGTGCAGGGACATGGCTTAAATCAGGAAGTTCATGGAAGGAGCAAATGGTTCAAGGTTCAAGGCAAACAAGATTCAAGACAAGATCATTCAAGGAACTATCCAAGGAACTGTCCAAGGAGCTGTTCAGCATTCCAGGTGGCTCAGCAAGCAGAGTTACCACCAGACACACCAGAGGCCCCAGGTTCTAACACCATCTTTATGTAGAGCAACAATTATTTTTTTCAGATCCTCAGAGAGTTTTTGCCATGAGGTGCCATGTTGAACTTCCAGTGACCAGTGTGAAAGAGTGAGAGTGATAACACCATATTTAAAGTGGAGGTTCACCCGGAAATAACATTTTTTAACCTTAGATTCATGCTCATTTTGTCTAGGGGAATCGGCTAGTTTTTTTTTAAATCAAAGCAGTACTTATCGTTTTAGAGAGCGATCTTCTCCGCTGCTTCCGGGTATGGGCTGTGGGACTGGGCGTTCCTATTTTGATTGACATTTTTCCGACAGGCTTCCGATGGTCGCATCCATCGCGTCGCGATTTTCCGAAAGTAGCCGAACGTCGGTGCGCAGGCGCAGTATAGAGCCGCACCGACGTTCGGCTTCTTTCGGCTACTCGTGACGCGATGAATGCGACCGTCGGAAGCCTGTCGGAAGACTGTCAATCAAATAGGAACGCCCAGTCCCGAAGACCCATACCCGGAAGCGGCGGAGAAGATCGCTCTCTAAAACGGTAAGTACAGCTTCGATTTTAAAACAACTAGCCGATTCCCCTTGACAAAATGAGCATCAATCTAAGGGTGAAAAATTTTTTATGGGTGAACTCCCGCTTTAAGACACCTGCTCCCCATTCACACCTGAAACCTTATAACATTAATGAGTCACTTGACACCGTGGAGGGAAAATGGCTAATTGGGCCCAATTTGGACACTTTTACTTAGAGGTTTACTCACTTTTACAGCGCCCAGAGGCGATTCAGTTCGCATGTGTTGCGCTTTACAAGTCTCTCTCTCTCTCACTTTTGTTGCCAATGGTTTAGACATTAATGGCTGTGTGTTGAATTATTTTGAGGGGACAGCAAATTTACACTATTATACAAGCGGTACACTCACTACTTTACATTGTAGCAACGTTTCCTTTCCTTCAGTGTTGTCACATGAAAAGATATAATAAAATATTTACAAAAATGTGAGGGATGTACTCACTTTTGTGAGATACTGTATCTATCTGCATATCCCCATCATCCAGAGAGAACTTGGTTTGGTCATATTTTTCTACAATGCTCACAGTTTTGGTTAGCAATGATTGCTTGTATGTTGTGAACCTTTTGCAAATCAATTTCACGAATGCGCTTGTTTAAAAGTGCAAAACACAACATGCAGTTACCCACAGCAACCATTCAGAATTCATCTTAAGAAGTTTGAATTAATGGTCTATTTACAGAATGTTTTTCTACACAATGGTGTCCTTTTATGAAACTGCGGTAAAATACCGCTATTCAGTTCTCAGGCATTCAGGCATTCTCAGGTATACTATGGGCCAGATTCAGAGAGACTTACGACGGCGTATCAGTAGTGTAGGCCCCATAGGTTATTTAACCTTAGGTTAAAAAAATGGCAACTTGCTTTAAAATTTAACCGATGAATTGCTAACCGATAGGTCAAAACCGATCGTTAGTACGCACAACCATCGGTTAAAAATCCACGCATGCTCAGAATCAAGTCGACGCATGCGTGGAAGCATTGAACTTTGTTTTTTTCAGCACGTCGTTGTGTTTTACGTCACCGCGTTCTGACACGATCAGTTTTTTAACTGATGGTGTATACGCACGACGGATCATCAGTCAGCTTCATAGGTTACCCTGGGACAACGGTCCTTCAGACCGTAGTCCTTTGGTTAACCTATCGTGTGTACGAGGCCTCAGTTACAGATTCTCACTCTGCTGCGATTATCAGTGAAGAACATGTTCTCTGTTGATTACCTCAATTTCATAAACTGTTTATGACCTGAGATCAGTGGTGAGACTCGGGATTGCCGCTGACCTCACTTTCATAAAAGGACACCAATATTTACAAACCTCTTACGTAAGATTCACATATTTTTCTAACTGGATTAAAGTTGTGTGAATCTTGTGTGAAAACATTTATAAACAGCCCCTTGTGTGTGTTTTTAACATCATTTCTGTTTTGCCTTGTTTTAGAGAACAACCTGCAAAAGAACGAATTCTCAGGAATTAGTATAAAGAAACTACTTGCTGTCATTTACAGTATTTGTGTCATATGTTATTTTCTGTATGCCATGATAATATTGTAATAACTACAATCCCATCATTAACACATACTGACATGTTGGTTTCGGGTGCTTGAGTTGTTTATGTTGACATATGATATGACTCATAAACTCTATTGCTTGGATAGTTGTTCTGATGCATTTTATATAATTTTGAACATTTACCAATAATAGAAATAAGAAACCAAGCCTCATGAAATTGCAATAAAATATTTATTTTCTGTAATATGATTTATTTTATCACTTTAGATTTATGGCCCAGTGAAACCTTTTCCAGATATTTAATATATCAAAATTACAAAGCAAGAGGCCTCTGCTGCTGAAATTTGTTGTGAAAACCATGATTTACTAGGGAACGAAGAGTTGGTTTTCGCAGGACTTAATAAAACAGTAGCAAAATTGAATTAGAATAGCATGAAGTTAAATTGCCTGACAAAAAATTGATACCACTGTTGTGTTACTGGTTATGTACAACATATATCAGATTTATCATGCTTTGGAGCCATGTCTAAGGGTGATCCTTCTGCTTTACAAAACAAACGTTAAGTTATTTTTCAAGTAATCTCATAGCAGAAAAGGATATTGTTAACTTGGTTTTACGAGCCATCCATTATATGCTTCACTGTCTATGGCCCTTTGGAACCGAAGAATGTTATTGCAAAGAGATTTTGATAATGTGCTTGTATGATGTTCTGAGCTATGCATCTGGGAGTTTTTTTTTATGATTGAGGTAGCCTTATAGCAGCAAGCTATAAAAATAAGACAATAAATCTACATTTTTCAATTTCTCCTTGCTGTGAATTCTTACTGCGACTATAAATTGTAGTTTTAAAAAAAAAAAAAAAACTATGATCAGAACTTTTCTGTGAAAACATCAGAATTATGAAACTTACTGTTGCAAGAGGACTCTGGGATTTCATCTTAATGGTGTTTTCATCAAAGGTTGTCTGCTGTTACCCTCTGTACACCATACATACAGGATAAACTAGTGGTTTTACAAGAATCGTTGACTTCATATTTAATAACTCACCTCTAGGCAAATTCAGGTGGCTCCGTTTTTTTTTTTTCATTTATTTGGCAAATATTAAGAATATTAAAGTTGGACGGTGCCACTAATCAAATTAGTTGCATCACAAGGATTAGCAAGTCAAAATTATGTTACAAAATATTTCTATGATTCCGGCAATTTACTTACAGATACGGAAATAGGAAATGATAATTCAAAAACACTAGCTAGAAAAACAAGAAAAGGTGTGTGATTTTATGTGTTTAAGAAGATGCTTGGACTATTCCATGATTCATTGTAGGATTCATTCATATGATACTGGTTCAAAATCAGTTAGACGTAATAACTGGTATTAACAATATGAAGCCAACACAATTTTTGATGTGATGTCATTTTCCACTCTTAATTTTAAGTTGAATACCAGGCAAACATTTATAACTCAACTTTCATAATATTTTTTTCATTTAGAAAGAATGGGGAGGGGTTTAATCTCCTCAAAGATTTTTAAATGCCGTATGTGCAGGGATGGACTGGCCATTGGGACTACAGGGAGTTTCCCGGTGGGCCGATGGCTTAGTGGGCCGGCTTCAGTAACAGCGGACCGCTGCCCCCCTCCGCTCCTCTGTCTCTCCCTTCCCGCAGCGCTCACCTGGGGGGAACAGAGAAGCAGGGGGAGGGCCAGAGGAGCAGGGGGGGCGACGGAGGAGCATGGGGGAGGGGACAGACAGCAGACTCAACAGCTATGGCCTGGGAGTTTCTCACTTCTGCCTAATCTTGTCCCTTAAGGGGGGGCACCAAACTGATTGCTTGCACCGGGTGAAATAATGTCTAGCTTCCCCACTGGTACTGCCTATAAGAATACCAGTTCCAGCCTTTCTACTGTAATAAAGTAGAACGGCTAGTGGCTAGTGAAGGGGGAGAGGGGGCTTGGGTGGCCGGGGGGGGTGCGGGAGTTGTCCAGCCGCCAGGGGAGAGACCTGTCAAAGTGGGCCAGTCTGGATGAAGTCCAGGGCCAAATTTTTGTCCCAGTCCAGCCCTGCGTATGTGCTTCAGTTGAGGAGTTTTCCCCATTTGCTTTCCTGTTTGACCTGTGTCATTTTGACAAGAAGTAGGTGAAATCTAACACAAGGAGCAAGAAAATGCTGGCAAAGGTTCTAAACCATCCTCCCTTACTACAAAATGTGTTTTTTATTTTCTCTCCTACCATGAGGATCTCTTCTCACTTTTTATTCTGTCTGACTGTCTGACACTTGTCAAATAAGTGGAATAATTTTCCATCAGGATCTGTTTTACTCCTGTCAAAAATACAGAAGTGGGGAGATTTTCACTTACTTCTTGTTCTTTCTGACATCTATCATAAAGAAAAGGAGGGATGAAGTACTGTGAACCTAAACAAAGTTTAGTTCTCCGCTCCAGCATCTAAGTCCCCTATTTAGTGTGATCCGCTGAGGGTGCAGGACAGGCTAGAAGTCCAATGAACTCCTTCAAAGTGGTGTCACCTTTCTTGCTAAGTGAGCAGCATAGTGGCTAAGTTGTTAGCACTTCTGCCTGTTATTACTAGGGCCGTTGGTTCGAATCCTAACCATGGCACTACTTGCCTGAAGTTTGCATGATCTCCCTGTGCCTGTGTGGGTTTTTGCTGGTTACTCTAATTGTATTTCACACTCCAAAGACATGCTGGTAGGTTAGATGGCCCTAATATTTGTATGTATGAATACAAGTTAGGAACCCTAGATTGTAAGCTCCTTGAGAGCAGGGACTTATGTAAATGTATAATATATATGTAAATGCTGCCTGAAATGTCAGTGTAATATACAGTATCTCACAAAAGTGAGTACACCCCTCACATTTCTGTAAATATTTTATTATATCTTTTCATGTGACAACACTGAAGAAATGACACTTTGCTACAATGTAGTAGTGAGTAGAGAGTGTACAGCTTGTATAACAGTGTACATTTGCTGTCACCTCAAAATAACTCAATACACAATCATTAGTGTCTAAACCGCTGGCAACAAAAGTGAGTGCACCCCTAAGTGAAACTGTCCAAATTGGCTCAAAGTGTCAATATTTTGTGTGGCCACCAGCACTGCCTTAACCCTCCATGATTATATCACAGAGCTGGTGGATGTTAGAGAGCTTGCACTCTTCCACCTTCCATTTGAGGATGCCCCAATGATCCTCAATGGGGTTTAGGTCGACGTATGGTCTGAGCACTAACAGGCTGACCCCCTACCCCTTCAACCTCTGCAGCGATGCCAGCAACACTCACATGTCTATTTCCCAAAGACAACCTCTGGATATGATGCTGAGCATGTGCACTCAACTTCTTTGGTCGAGCATGGCAAGGCCTGTTCTTAGTGGAACCTGTCCCATTAAACTGCTGTATGGTCTTGGCCACCATGCTGCATCTCAGTTTCAGGGTATTGGCAATCTTCTTATAGCCTAGGCCATCTTTATGTAGAGCAACAATTCTTTTTTTCAGATCCTCAGAGAGTTCTTTACCATGAGGTGCCATATTGAACTTCCAGTGACCAGTATGAGAGAGTGAGAGGGCGATAACACCAAATTTAACACAGTACAAAACAGATTATAGTGCACACATTCAAGAATGACATTTTTCCTGCAAGGCTAGTTTAAAACACTGAAAATACAGGGGTTTGGTCACAATATATGGTCATATAGTGCTAAGCCCACTTGCGACAAAGTACCCCAAATTAGTGGGTCCTACGCTAGTAATAGAATGAAAACTCCTGTGTCTCAACCATGGGAGCCAAACTCCTCTATATGGGGGAACTGAAGGGATTCCTCCTATGCACTATGCACCTAATAAGGAGGTAATGAGGAGGGGGACGGGTGCTCTAGCCCAAAAAACCTGGTCAGGGTCAATACAATATACAAAAACATATGTGGGGGCACACCCTAAAATGCGTTTAGATTCAAGATGGTGCAGCTACAAGACCAACAAACAGTACAAAACAGATTATAACGCACACATTCCAGAATGACATTTATCCTGCAAGGCTAGTTAAAAACACCTGAACATATTCAAAAAAATACGGGGGTTTGGTAACACTATATGGTCATATAGTGCTAAGCCCACTTACTGGGACAAAGTATCCTGAATTAGTGGGTAACACCAAATTTAACACACCTGCTCCCCATTTACACCTGAAACCTTGTAACACTAACGAGTCACATGACATGAATGGTTGTGTGCTGAGTTATTTTGAGGGGATAGCAAATTTACACTGTTATACAAGCTGTACAAAGTGTAATTTCTTCAGTGTTGTCACATGAAAAGATATAATAAAATATTTACAAAAATGTGAGGGGTGTACTCACTTTTGTGAGATACTTGTAAGTACCTGTAATAAATAAAATAATAAGCAGTATATCAGACATATGCAAATCACAACATCAATTGACCATATCCATGGAAAAAAGCACTCAAGATGGCTAAAAAGATCTTTACATTCACGTTCATTCTTTTTTAGAAAGTTTTCAGAGATATACAAAAAGAAAAAAGTACCAAAGTATAACAAGAGCATAAAAAAAATGTATACACTCGAGTAAAAGCCGACCCGAGTATAAGCCGAAGCACCTAATTTTACCACAAAAAAAATGGGAGTATAAGCCTAGGGTGAGAATGCAGAAGCTACTGTAAGCGGAAAAGAGGTTCAACAATGCCCATTTGCACGCCTCACTGTTCCCATTGCAACCTCACTGTGCCCAATCTCATGGTGCCAACCTCACTGTGCCCATTGCAACCTCACTGTGCCAAGCCTCACTGTGCCCATCCTCACTGTGCCCATCCTCACTGTGCCCATTGTAAGTGTACCTGAAATTGACAGGCTGCGGGCGTCCATTCATTAAAATTTTTAAAAATTAAAAATTTGCGGTCTCCTCCTGGTCCCTTCCGTGATAGGTGTTTCTCAGCAGACACAGTTCCGCCTATCACGGACATTCTCTCATCCTCGGACTCAGGTTCCCAGCATACACTGTGTTCAGTGTTACGTAAATCACAGACATCCTCTTGAACGAGGATGAAAAGGCAACTGTGATCGGCGGAGCACTGAAACCCCAGGATGAGAGAACATTCGTGATAGACGTTTCTCAGCAGACACAGTTCACGAAAGGGACCAGGAGGAGACCGCAAGTTTTAAACGATGGACGCCTGCAGCCTCTCAATAATTTCAGGTACACTGAATAAGCCAAGGGGGGTATTTTCAGCCCTAAAAAAAGGGCTGAAAAACTCGGCTTATACTCGAGTATATACGGTATACAGTAACTCAAAATCACATGTACATTAAAATGGGTAAAGAATATAACTTTATTTGATTAAATAAAGAAAGATTAAATACGAAAAAAATATATATATATAACAGACATAGCAAATTATACAAAGCAGCATATAATATAACTAAATGCCTTTGACAGTGCATTAAATTATGGGAAGACAGTACTTCCTAAGTCCCCCAAAAGTCTGGGGCTTAAAGGGAGAATTATAGGACATGAATTCTTAAAGGATTAAAATTCTAAACAAATAATATACGAATATAGTAACAGGATGGTCAGTAAGTAATTATTACTACAATTCAACATTTATATTGTTTCTGTAGTTTCCAGGATAGTGTCTTCTTTACATAAAAAAAATTTTGCAAAAAGAAAAAAAATTAACAATCATTTTTTTTGTCTTTTTTCCAGTTTGTAATACATATAGTTTGCACTAAGCATACATATAACTTTTAATATTCTACTACAGTATAATTAGCCTATATACACTTGAAATTGTTATCAAAATATGTATTGAGTTTTTGGTTCATAAAGGAAAAGCAAGTGTAATCAAAACACATTGCATGGCATGTAGTCATGTATTCCATAAACTCTGTTGATTTGTGAGGGATCTTATTAAAATGCAAAATGTATTGAAATTGATTTTCAGCACTTTCAGGCAGAGATGTTCATAATAATGTTAATTTGTGAGTTTCCTTTTTTTTATACTCTTCTTGCTGTGGTTGCCATGTTCAGCCCCGGGCTATTTGTATTGTGTAGACAGAAAATGAACAGCAAGCATTTATTTCCCATATCTTTGTAAGAAACCTGAGGCGCATGAAGATATTTGTGCTGTAACAGGCATAGTCAATCTCCTTCTCTCCCTTTAGTCACCATATATCAACAGCAAACTCCCAGCTAGTTTTGCTGCAGCAATTAACCTGCCAGGGCTCTCTGCTGTCAGACTCACTAATAATAAACTTCCCCCAGCGAGATACAGAGCCATAGATTCTCAACTAGCAACTTCCGTGACTGAATAATTCAGAATCAGCATGATTAAGGATGTGACATGCTATTAGTTAAAGAGACAGTCATTTTTTATTCCAAACGTAAAATTTGCACCTATTAAAAACTTTTCAGCAAATAATGGCTTGTAATAGGAAGATGAAAGGACAAAAAATATGGGGGACTGAACAATGTTTATAATTGTTTCTTAAACCTGAAAATATCTTGCATATGTAGCACTAACCCCGAAGGAGCTGCTGGTTTGTTTTGGATGGCATGTTACCTCTATTCCTTCGCCGTCTAGGGTATACGATGAGAGTTGAGAAGAACTGCAATGTCCACACTTTAGATGTCTTTTTCTGTGCTTTATTACCCAACGGGGTAAAATAATAAAAGTAGTAGTTGAAGAGGTAGAAAGAGTAATAAGTTCAGGTGTATAACTTTGTTCGGAAACAATCCTGCTTCCAGCGACTGTCGTCGCCACTCTAGCCAGAGTGGGTATTGTGCACCTGGATAGGCCTCTCTCACCAACCTAGCAGCCAGGGTGTCACACGGAAACTTTATCAAAGTCTCTGCCACAGATCTTCCCAAAGGTGGAGATGTATTCGGTCCAGAATCCTTCTTAACACAGGATTAAGTACCCGGATCTTTCTTGAATAAATTCTTGTGAACTTAGAACTAACAGGCGACCGTCATTTAGCCTTTCAGTACTGGTGCGTTCTTCAATGAAGTTCAAGGCCTCTCCTGAGATACCAGCCTCATGTTCGGTGCTCTCCCAGACAGGTTCTTCATCGGATGGCTTCCTCCCTCAGGAAGGACAGCACAGGACCACTCTGTGATTGTAGACCCAGTCTAACTGCCGGGCCTACTGAGTAGAACATAACCCCGGACCAACATGGTCCCAGAGCCAGGAACACTTGAACACGCACCCCCAGTCATGAGGGCCACACACGGGGGGTGGTGGGATGACAGCCCAGCGATCAACGACCCCGAACCAATGGCGTCTGTCCCTTAAGTACTCTCCCCCAGCATGCACAGCGAATCGATCAACTCCCACTGATTGGCTGCTGAGGAAAAACACCCAATATGCCCTGACTGGACTGCTGCCACCCTTGGCCTGGGGTGATACCAACACCCCAGACAGCAATAGTGGTCACTCACAGTACAGCCATGGCTGAAACCGTGGCCCAAATATTGGTAACTAAATCTCTAACCACCCTCTAAGTTTAAGGCAGCACCAGCTATGAAAGTAGCAGGGCCCTACACATATTTAGGTTAGTGTTCTTTATAAAATATTATATTGTTGGCATGTTAAAGCTGCCACGCAGAGTGACAGTGAGGGCTTGTAAGCTGGCTGTGTAGAGGTTGAAAGTTTATTTAGAGCACTAAGCTTCTATTTCTAAAGCATCGCCATGCACTGTTAGGAATTCTTGGTCCCTGGTGCTTACTTTCCATCCTTAAAGTTTTTCTAAAGACAGAAGTTTTTTTTTATCTTAATGTATTCTACGTGTGCAGCAGTCCCCCTCAGCCCCCATTATACTTACCTGAGCCCCATCTCGATTCAGCGATCTTGCACTAGATCCTTGGCTTTCCAGGACTCTCCCTCCTGATTGGCTGAGACACAGAAGCAGGTGCCATTGGCTATTGCTGTCAAAGTCAGTGAGCCAATGAGGAGATAAAATAGGGCTGGGGGACACCCTGTCTGAATGGAGACACAGAGCAGTGGCTCGGCTCGGAGGCCTCTATAGAAAGCTGCTTGCTGTGGGGGCACTTGGCAGGAATGAGGGGCCAAGTGCGCCCAAGAGGGACCTGAGAAGAGGAGGCTCTAGGCTGCTCTGTGCAAAAAAGTATAACATGTTTGTTTTTTCAACTAAAAAAAACAAAACTTTAACTGCTGCCGACCAGCCGCCGCAGTTTTACCGCGGCAGGTCGGCTCTGCTGGGCGAGAGCACGTAGCTATACGTTACCTCGCCCAGCAGCCAATAGGGGCGCGCGTGCGCCCCCCCTCGCCCCCCCTCGTCCCTGACTCCCGGCCCTGTCAGGGGAGAAATGCCTGACCGTCTGTTCATACAATGTATAGAACACACCCAGGGAACATACTTAACCCCTTCCCCGCCCCCTAGTGTTAACCCCTTCCCTGCCAGTGGCATTTTTATAGTAATCAATGCATTTTTATAGAACTGATCGCTATAAAAATGCCAGTGGTCCCAAAAATGTGTCAAAAGTGTCCGAAGTGTCCGCCATAATGTCGCAGTACCGAAAAAAATCGCTGATCGCCACCATTACTAGTAACAAAAAAAATATTAATAAAAATGCCATAAAACTACCCCCTTTTTTGTAAACGCTATAACTTTTGCGCAAACCAATCAATAAACGATTATTTCGATTTTTTTTTACAAAAAATATGTAGTAGAATACGTATCGGCCTAAACTGAGGAAAAAAATTGTTTTTTTTATATATTTTTGGAGGATATTTATTATGGTAAAAAGTAAAAAATATTATTTTTTTTCAAAATTGTCGCTCTTTTTTTTTTAAAGCGCAAAAACTAAAAACCGCAGAAGTGATCAAATACCACCAAAAGAAAGCTCTATTTGTAGAAAAAAAAGGACGCCAATTTGGTTTGGGAGCCACGTCGCACAACCGCTCAATTGTCAGTTAAAGCGACGCAGTGCCGAATCGCAAAAAGTGCTCTGGTCTTTGACCAGCAATATGGTCCGGTGCTGAAGTGGTTAATATCACCTTAAATACTGGGTACAGACCAGAAAGAGAGAAATCTAAGAGATGCATAGAGACAAATGTGAACAAAATAGATAGAATACGGTACAGACAGAACAAATTCTTCAGAGAGTAGGATTTAAATTTGAATATTCTGTAGACATACATGTTTATACTCATATATCACTCCCCCTATTGATAGCCTGGACTGAGTATCCACAGCCATGAATTAATGGAGAAATGGATAGAGAGACCTACAAGAAAAAGAGGCTTAAAAAAAAAAAAAGCCATTATGTAAAGCCATAACTCTGACGTAGCAGGAACTAGCATCACTGCAATATACTTTTAGTTATCTCCATTCTCTTTGTCCCTTGCAAGGGACTTTTCAGTCTGAAATTGGAGCCTTGTACACTTCCAACCGGGCCTCCCATTCCCTTACTCAGTTCATATACATAGACTTTTGTGTGTTCCAAAGTTCAGGCTTCTGCTGCATTATGATAATAAAATACCAATGGGAGACATCCTTGGCCATTGCTGACAATATTTTACAGGTAACTCACCACACATGCTCTGCTATTCCATAGCACCTGGTCCAACATAAGCCCAAAGAATGTTGTCCCAAAAAGCCATAGCACCTGATCAACCCACACAAACAGCAGCAGAAGGACCCCAGAACCCACTCTCTTGTCACTGTTCTTCTGCCAAAAACACCATTAGGGCTGCACACTTGTTCTGCTCTACCCACAGCACCAGAAGACCCCCTGCTCACCTGATAAGTTCACTTAACTCTCTGCTAAGCTTTCCACTGCTGTACACCAAAAAGGTCTGCACACCTGCTCCGCTCTATCTACACCACTAGTAGGCCTCTGTCCTCCTCTCCCAGTCCACCCCACTCAGCAACAAGCCAATATATAAACTTCCTGGGTAAAGGTTATATCGCCTCATTTTTCTATAAACAAATGTTTTTCCAATAAACACATGTTAACCCCTTTCCACTTTTGTACATTTATGTTGTATACTGATAAAACTGTATTACACAGATGATTTTCCAAATTTGGCAAACATACCGTATATAAAATACTTGCTGGATATTTGCTTCCTTGGTTAAAAAAAAGTACTGTAATAATTCAATTTGATAGCATGTATTTCTTTGGCATTCTGTTGTTTCTGTTTGCTTTAGGCATGCAGATTTGCAAAGGAAACCGTATCTCTAACAGATATCAATATTCATTCATACATACATACATACATAAGTCTGCATCAATCTTCTCTTTGCTGCAAACAAAAGATACAAAGAAAACAGATATGCAAAATCTCAGCTTGGGAAAGTTTAACAGCGGGGGAAATGAATAACACAAATTATAAAGATAATGTTCCTTGCTTCTATAAGCAGACAGGTATGTTACTTTCTAACTAGATAACTGAAAAATTGACACTGATATGCTTTGACAGGCAAGCTGATGTAAAATTATTTAGCGCACTTTGCTATTGGTTAGTAAAGATTTCCTGGGGACTTATGCTGAAGTCTTTAATCCCCTGAGTGCTAATTAAAATGTGCTGGATAATGTTTGCTAAGCTCTCTGGTCCTACTCATGGCAATTATTACTTGCAAAGTATGAGAAGTTGCCATTGTACCTAATGAATGACTTATTTATACTAGTTTTTTTTCCAGCTTATTTTTTCAAATGCTTTTTTTTTTTTTACTAGTTGTGTGTCTTATTTTACTGCAATGTATCATTCTAAAGTTTTAATTAAATCTATAGAAAATGCTCCCCATGAGAAACTATTTGCTATTTGAGAATATATATAGTACTTACAGTATATTTGAAGAAACAATATCAAGCAAGTGGACATTGATGGTCAGACTTTAAGGCCAAGGAAGTATAGTTTTGTAAAAATATATAATTTAATAGCATATAAATAAATTGAACAGGATATACATAAAATAAATAAGTTCAAAAAAGATTATCACAAATTCATCAACAGTAAATGACCACTGTACATTCCTCCGAAGTCGCCAACGCACGTTTCGCCGTGGGGCTTCTTCAGGGCGAAGATGAGGAATATATAGTTAGCAGAGAGATAGAAACTTATCTGCAATGATACAGTGTGGCATATTAGTTAAACAAAAATATTAATCAAAATATAGAATTAAAATAAAATGCAATGCATAAAAGTGTCATAGTGTGTATTTACATGGCTGGTGGTCCCTCGATGGGTGCGTCCACGGGGCATATAAGATGGAAATATACCAAGTCGGAAGGTAAGCTTTAGGCACAAGCTTCCATATATCGAAAATCTGGTTGACAGAAATATATGTATACATATGGCAGTATTTCAATACATCCCCATGATAGGATAGGATTACTACAGGCTGTCGGCCAACTCGTTCATCAATGCTGACTTTAATAGTGATTCGAGGGTATTTATGGGTTAGCAAATTGCCTTTTTTTTTGCTATTGCTACAACTATTACAATGGTTTTTTCTTTTCTTTTTTACATTCGCTATTGTTAACCCTATACATCTGAAGACATGTTAATGTTAATATCGATACATTGGGATGGAATCTCCATACCCACACAGGAAGTACTCTGTAACTACTTATTTGTAGATATTTACCTCTGTATATTCATTATGTATATATATTTTTTCTATCCTATGTAATGAAAGTGTATCTTTGTGTGTGTTTCTTGCTCAGACGCCCCTCTGTGGATGCACCGGGTACATGTATGAACAGTATTGTCGGTCTATGAGGGTTAATTTACGCCAGCTAATGTTCCCCCCATAACATAACCATCAAACCCGCAGGCTCTCTTATTTGATATCCGGTTGACAGCGGTATTGGTCAATATTTTTTTATTATTTTTTTTTAATAATTGACATGTGCTGCTTTCTATGTGCAGATACAGTTTCCATTTTTCTTTTTTCTTTCCCCTTTCTTTCCCCCCCTTTTTTGTTTCCTTTTTTTATCTTAAATATCATGTGCACCGTCTCTTCACTCACACTAGTGACACTAAACACACTATTATATATTATACCCAATGGATCATTAACGGGGCCTTTTTCTTCCAGTTTACTACTGGGGATGAATTCCCCTTTACAACCGCTAGATGGCAGCCCAGCATCAATATTAATCATCACAGCTAAGCCATGCTAAAAATCCCAATTCATCACTGTGTGCCTAATATTCATTGGGTGTTTGTGCCGTGATGGCTATTCTTGTGCGTTTTCTGTTAGGGCATGGGGAATTTTTGCTTTGTGCCCTGAACTTTATGGGCCGTTTTGGGCGATATACCATATTAGTCTGCCTCAATGGGATCTCTATTTATGCGCCGCACTATCGAAACGGCGCGCATCTATGACGTCATCACGTTATACGTCCATGTGATCCCACAGCCTATATAAACCTGATGCTCATGCAATGGCGCTGTGTTACCGTGTGTACACCCTGGGACACAGACGCATTGCTGCAATCAGCTATAGGGTAAGTCACTTCTTCTGCTCCAAACTTGTTCCCTTTATTTCACCACACTCAAGAATGACCTTTGAATGGACATATTGTTTCATCTCAACAGGCCTGTACAAAAGCCCCATAAAAAAAAGGCTGCTACAGAAAGGGTTTCTCTATGTAAGCCCCTCCACATTGCTGTTATACTGCCATCTGCTGTCCCAGTGTGCTCAGGACTTCATAAAAATAGGTAACCTGGAGTTTTTGATTAACTCCTTATTTCCATCATAAATGCTAGTCCTTAAAGGCTGTTTAATAGCTCCTTTTGTTATATATATATATACTTTTTATTTATTATTTTTTTATTATTTCAGTCCGAGTATTAACTCTTCCTGTGGTACATATCTTCCACCTTTTGGACTTGCAGTCTTGACTTTTTCGACTCGCCTAAGGTGATTATGGTGGCCGTTTGGTCTTGTTTTTTTTTTTTATTAATACCGCAGGAATTATGTAGCAATTATATCCAATGCATTTGTTCACATGATTCTCTTTCCCCCTTATTACTTATTATTTAACACATTTTCTCCATTATTTTTTTCATTTTTTCTTTTCCTTTTTCCCCTTTTTTCTTTTTTCTTCTTTCTTTTTCTTTTTCCTTTTTTCCCCCCTCTTTCTCTTTTTTTTCTCACGTGTGTGCATGCATGTATGTGCATTTAGGCTTGTGCATGCATATACACATATGTAGGTTCCTAGTGTTCTCTCTGTCTTATCCTCATTTTTATTATCATTCACTCCATCGTTATTATTATTTTCTATATGGTATCTGTGTCTGCGCGCTGACAGCAGCTATAATAAGAATTCATGTATTGAAATACTGCCATATGTATACATATATTTCTGTCAACCAGATTTTCGATATATGGAAGCTTGTGCCTAAAGCTTACCTTCCGACTTGGTATATTTCCATCTTATATGCCCCGTGGACGCACCCATCGAGGGACCACCAGCCATGTAAATACACACTATGACACTTTTATGCATTGCATTTTATTTTAATTCTATATTTTGATTAATATTTTTGTTTAACTAATATGCCACACTGTATCATTGCAGATAAGTTTCTATCTCTCTGCTAACTATATATTCCTCATCTTCGCCCTGAAGAAGCCCCACGGCGAAACGTGCGTTGGCGACTTCGGAGGAATGTACAGTGGTCATTTACTGTTGATGAATTTGTGATAATCTTTTTTGAACTTATTTATTTTATGTATATCCTGTTCAATTTATTTATATGCTATTAAATTATATATTTTTACAAAACTATACTTCCTTGGCCTTAAAGTCTGACCATCAATGTCCACTTGCTTGATATTGTTTCTTCTTTAATATTATTACAGATGTGGCCCATGTGAGTGCTATCCTTGTGTTTCCAACTTAATTTTCTCTTTTCTCTTCCTACGCCCTTTTCTCTCCTCCTCTCCCTTTCTTTTCTTCTTTCTTATTTCTCTTTTCTTTTTCCCCCCCTTTTTTTCTTCTCTCAACTTTTTCCCCAGGTTCTTTAACCAACCCCTCTCCTCCTTCAATCATCTTACAGTATATTTGATTTTACACCTATCGAAGTTATAAGTAAAAAAAAATAGAAAGAGGATTTGAGTGTTTTGGAAGCATAATGTATATTTTTTGTTTAACTAGAAGCCATTTTTTGTCCAATTGCCACATAATACTTTAAAAGGTAATGCAAAAAGATGGAACCGGCAACACTGTAATCCACATGTGTATTTATTGACTACATAAGAGTGAAAGTAAAACAAAGACACTGAGGCATTTTGGTGAGGGCTCTCGTTTGGTCAAAACGTGTCAGCTTCTTTGTTTTGTTTTTTTTCACTCTTGTGTAGTCAATAAATACGCATACAGATTACAGTGTTGCCGGCTCCATCTTTTTGCATATCCTGTTCTGGTGTGAATGGACACACTGAGCCTGGAAACCTGTGAGTTGATCTTCCAATTTAATTGAGCTCTCCCCATAGAGTGCTCTGCTTTTACTAGATTTTCCCTTTAAAATGTAAGGCCTAAGGCCCCGTACACACGATAGAATCTATCCGCAGATAAATCCCAGCAAATGGGTTTCTGCGGATAGATCCTATGGTGTGTACACGCCAGCGGATCTGTTTCCGCGGAGAAATCTCCTCTGGGATGGATTCCAGCAGATCGAATATTTGTTGTGCTGCACAACATATCCATCTGCTGGAATCCATTCCAACGGATGGATCCGCTCGTCTGTACAGACTTACCGGATCCATCCGTCCAAAGGGATTCCCCGCACGCGTCGTAATGATTTGACGCATGCGTGGAATTCCTTATATGACAGCGTCGCGCCCGTCGCCGCGTCATAATCGCGGCGACGGCGCGACACGTCATCGGCAGAGGATTTCCGCGCGGATTTCAATGGGATGGTGTGTACACTCCATCCCATCGAAATCAGCGGATTTCTTTGAGAGGATTTATCCGTGGAAACGGTCCGCTGGACCGTATCTGCGGATAAATCCTCTCGTGTGTATGGGGCCTAAGGCCCCATACACACCATAGAATCTATCCGCAGATAAATCCCATCAAATGGGTTTCTGCGGATAGATTCTATGGTGTGTACACTCCGTCGGATATTTATCCGCGGATAAATCTCCCCTGGGATGGATTTCCAGCAGATGGATATTTGCTGACATGCTCAACAAATCCATCTGCTGGAATCCATTCCAACGGATGGATCCGCTCGTCTGTACAGACTTACCGGATCCATCCGTCCAAAGGGATTCCCCGCACGCGTCGTAATGATTTGACGCATGCGTGGAATTCCTTATATGACAGCGTCGCGCCCGTCGCCGCCTCATAATAGCGGCGACGGCGCGACACGTCATCGGCAGAGGATTTCAGTGCGGATTTCAATGCGATGGTGTGTACACGCCATCGCATAGAAATCTTCTGAAATCCTCGAGAGGATTTATCCGCGGATACGGTCCGCTGGACCGTATCTGCGGATAAATCCTCTCGTGTGTATGGGGCCTGACAGTTTTACTATGCAAGCATCATGCATTGACAAATATCTGGGAGACTGGGACACAAATCTGTCACAAATAAGTCTGCCATTATGCTTGGGGTTAATGTTACTCTGGGGATCACTTAATCTTAAAAGCAGAGACTAGACTAATGCCTCGTACACACGATCGGAATTTCCGATGGAAAAAGTCAGACGGACTTTTTCCATCAGAAATTCTGACCGTGTGTATGCCCATCTGAGTTTTTCCATTGGATATTCCGAGGAATTCCGTTGGAGTTTACCAGGACTAACTAGGTAAATATCATTATCTTTGCCTAGTGCCACTAAAGCCTTTTTGATACACATTAGCGGGTTAAATCCTAAAATTTTTTTTTTTTTGAGAAAGTGCAATGGAAAGATATCTTAAACAAAGTTTCTGCACCCCCTTGGCAACTGTGCAGCTAGAACAAAGTGTTGCCCTCCTACATGCAAATTTTTCACATGATTTAATAAGTGTAGGATCCAATTATGGTAATTTAACACCACTGCAATGGACTTATCAACAAGGTCAGTCAGCAACGTGGAGGCACTTAAAGTGGTTGTAAACCCACTTTTTTTACTTTTACCTACAGGTAAGCCTATAATAAGGCTTACCTGTAGGTAAGGAGAATATCTCCTAAACCTGCACGGTTTAGGAGATATTCCCCTCGCAATGCGCCGCGGCGCATGCACAGGGGGGATCTACGGCGAAAGGACCGGCAGCCGCCGGACCTTGCCGAATTTAAATCTCCCACGCGCACGCGCGGGAGTGACGTCATCGCCGCTCCAGCCAATCACAGCGCTGGAGCGGCGATACCCGGAAGACACGCCAGGCAAGAGGACATGTCGCTCGGCGTGGACCAGGTAAGTTCTACACACCTCGTTCCGAGGTAAGTATTTCATAATGAGCTAATATGCGGTGCATATTAGCTCATTATGACTTTTGCCTTGCAGGAGAAAAAATAAATACATTTTGATGTGGGTTTACAACCGCTTTAAGTCACAAAGGGATAAGAAAAAGCTGGATGGTTTGAATTATTATCTCAACCACTAGTGTCAATCTGCTAATGGAATATCGATTTTCCATGGATTATTAACCCTTTCACTGCCAGCAGTGTTTTTGCATTTTTGTACACATGTTTAAAACCTAATTTTAGGCCAAAAGATTGCATAAAACCCCAAAACATTGTATATTTTCTAAAAGCAGACACGCTAGGGAAATAAATAGTGGTAGATAAAAAAAATTATGTCACATAATATTACTGCAATGGTAATTGCAAAATATCAGTTAAAAATACAGCAAAATTTATTTTAGGGCACACATACGTAATAAATGACCCCATTTTTGAGTAAAATATAAAAGACAAGGTTGCACTGAGTAAATAGATACCCAACATGTTAAACTTAAAATTTGTGTGCACCTGTGAGATGGTGACAAACTTCAGAACCCTATATTTTTCATAGGCAAGGCTTTAAAATACTCCTATAGATCTGTGTGTATTGCAATCATCATTTTCATGCGCAGGCATCCCCAAGCATTCATTTAGATTTGTATGTGCATATATGTGTGTGGGAGGGCCTCAAAATATTTTTAAGTTGCATTTTTTACACTTTGGGCACTTTTACTCCCTTCCTGCACATGTCAAATTTCAGTCTTCAGCGCAGTCACACTTTGAATGACAATTGCGCGGTCATGCAACACTGGAACCATATGACATTTTTATAATTTTTTCACACAAATAGAGCCTTCTTTTGTTGGTATTTAAATACTTCAGCCCCGGAAGCTTTTACCCCCTTAACCACTTAAGGACTGCCTCTTGCACATTTACATTGGCAGAATGGCACGTCTGGACACAGGCACGTACCTGTACATTGCCTTTAAGAGCCCACCCGCGGACCCGATCGGCACTGGTGTCCTGTGATCGGTCACAGGAGCTGAAGAATGGGGAGAGGTGTGTGTGTAAACACACCTCGCCGTTATTCACTGTGGCAGTGACACTGATCGTCTGTTCCCTGATATAGGGAATGACAATCAGTGACGTCTGTAGTGTACTCAAGATGTATAGTGTATAGTCCGGTTAGATAATTGATGTTTAGATGTTAGTATGATGACTATAAATGATGTTGTTCTGCAACAATACCCAAGTTCTCCAGAGAGTGCATTTTAATTAACTTCCAATAACGAACAAAGTCCAAAGTCCACAGACGATACAAAAATCCAACAGAGTATATAATTCAAATCTTTTCCTAGACCTGTGCCTCCATATTTATACAGAGTGACAAGACTGACTGAATGCCAGCTTGACTGTCTCAAATATTGGTCTCACACTGGAGGGAGGGGTTCTTCCAGGTCAACCAAATGTTTCCCTGAATGAATACCCTCTCAAGTCTAATTACCATTAATAAATACTTCCTTATGTATGTAAGGAAGTACCAGGCCATCTCACACACCTAGGTAGTCGTAGATAAGATTAACACATTTTTCCTAAATTTATAAGAGGGGTGAGTGAAATTCATCACTCTAGTCATGATTTGAAACATTGTTGAATCAGTTGTTTATAATATTCTGAAAGCTATGACATAAATGGATGAAAAATACCTTTCTACTTTTCATGAAAAAATACTGGCAAGAAATTCCACTGCCGCCTTGTCTGGACAGAAGATCTGATAAACACTGATGTCAAGCTGATTCTAAATCTAAACTATCGCATGGGGAATATATATATATATATATATATATATATATATATATATATATATATATATATATATATATATATATATATATATATATATATATATATATATATATATATATATATATATATATATATATATATATATATATATATATATGTTGGTATACCAATCTGGTGGAATTATGGACTGAATGATACAAATAACAGCTCTATTAAAGGCAATGAGGGGTCGGCCTACAGCACATTACGAAAGCAAATTGTTGCTGGCAATCAACAAATTCAGAATATTGAGGGTTTGATGTTAAAAGAACCAAGTGTCCTGATTGGTGGATTGTTGATTGAAAGTGAAACTCATGAATGTCGGGTGCAAGGAAATAGTTTGCAGCACAGAATTTTTACTGCCGTATCCAAACCTTTTTGACCTTGGAAGCGACTGCAAATACATTAATGGTTCTTCTTACTATAAAGATGGAAGTAGAATTTCAGGATTTGCTGGTGTTTGTGTAAAAGCATCTTTTAAAAATGAAAACTTTGAGCCTGGAGATGAGAGAATCCTGGACTTATGTGGATTATACCTCCCAAAACATACCAAGCTTTACTTTCAGTGAGATGATGAGAGATGTGATGAAGTCAGAATGAACGGTAACATCAGCTCGTTTTTGCACAATATTCAAGATCGTGATGTGATTTACAAAAAAAAGAGAGCAATCTTTGAAATGAGGCCTAACAGCTATACGGGCCACGGATGTTTACTGAATCCTTTTTCAGTCATGGTCTAAAGTTATATTATCTTTAACTGTTTCATGGAGATATTTTAGAGGTTGGTGAAGAGAGATGTAACCAGTCTCAACTTCATATTTCATATGAGCCATTGTAAAGCATACAGTACCTCAAACCATAATGATGTTTGTTGTTCGAATTATGAGTCAGTTCTAGTAGTTAGAACCGACTCAAGTGGGGGAATATGTTGTAATATATGTGGATTTATGTGGAATGTTTATATATATATATATATATATATATATATATATATATATATATATATATATAATGTCGTATTATTGTGTTATAAGTCCAAAATTGACCAGGTCAGATTTCAGTAACCTGTAATTACAAAGAGACAGGATAAGTCTAGTTTACACATCAAACCTGTAATTACATGTTACACATCAAAAGAGGCTTGTCTATTGTCAATATGCAAAAATACAGGATGGGTCAATTTTTACACATCAAACCAATCAAACAATTACTCAGGCCACATGTAATCTAATTACTTATTAGAGGAAGCTTATTGGTATGCAAGGATGTATACTAATTAGCTCCCTAATACGAATTAGTGACCCAGGCTGGGAGTGACAATTACCTGGCACTCTGAAAGACAGGATGTAGATCAGAGACGGCCAATCAAATTGCTCAGCTATTCAGTGGATAGAGAATATAAACTTGAAGGTGAGCCTTGTCACTCAGAGAATATACTCCCTCTCTGCATGAATATATGTTGGTCTGGAAATAATCAGAATATATGTTCTCTATGTATTCTCTGAGAAATATGGCACGGGTCTGAGATGAGACTTTGAATTACTCTGTTGGATTTTGTATCATCTGTGGAATTTGGACTTTGTTCGTTATTAAAAGTGAATTAAAAATGTGTTCTCTGGAGAACCTGTGTGTTGCTGCGGAACAACCTAATTTATAGTCATCATATAATATAATAATGCCATTGTAATTTTCACAGTAATCAGTACATTTTTATAGCACTTTTCGCTGTGAAAATGACAATGGTCCCAAAAATGTGTCAAAAGTGTCCGATGTGTCTGCTATAATGTCGCAGTCATGAAAAAAATCGCTGATCGCCGCCATTACTAGTAAAAAAAAATTATTAATAAAAATGCCATAAAACTATCCCCTATTTTGTAAACGCAAACTTTTGCGCAAACCAATCAATTAACGCTTATTGCAATTTTTTTACCAAAAATAAGTAGAAGAATATGTAGCGGCCTAAACTGAGGAAAAAAAATGTTTTTTATATATTTTTTGGGGATATTTATTATAGCAAAAAGTAAAAAATACTGCATTTTGTTCAAAATTGTCGCTTTATTACTGTTTATAGCGCAAAAAATAAAAACCGCAGAGGTGATCAAATACCACCAAAAGAAAGCTCTGTTTGTGGGAAAAAAGGACGCCAATTTTGTTTGGGAGCCACGTTGCACGACCACGCAATTGTCAGTTAAAGCGACGCAGTGCGGAATCGCAAAAAGCGGCAAGGTATTTAATCTGCATAATGCCCGAGTCTTAAGTGGTTAATGACCAGAACACTTTTTTGCAATTCGGCTCTGCTCTGCTTTAACTGGTAATTGCGCGGTCATGCATTGCTGTACCCAAACGAAACTTGAACCTTTTTTCCCACAAATAGAGCTTTCTTTTTTTTGTGACATAAACGAAAAAATACCGACAATTTTGAAAACAAAATTATATTTTCTACTTTTAGTTATGAAAAAATACAATAAACTAAATTTTTGTCTTACATTTAGGCCAAAATGTATTTAGCCACATGTCTTGGGTAAAAATAAAATTCAATAAGCGTATATTTATTGGGCATTACAGGGGTATTAACTTTAAGTATGAGGCCGACCAGAATACTATAAACTTCTTGGACCTTCAGATGCGGGTAGAGGAGGGTCGGTTCCTGACTTCAACATACTTCAAGTCCACAGACAGAAATAACTTTATTCCCCGAGACAGTTGCCATCATCAGGCTTGGCTCGATTCAGTCCCCAAAAGTCAGTACCTGCGTTTGAGGCGCAATTGTAGTAAATTGGAGGACTACAATGAACAGGCAAAGGTACTGACTAATAGATTCATTGATAAGTGGTATTCTGTTGTGGATTTGGAAAGAAAAGTACAGGAAGTTGAACAATCCGATAGGAGCCTGTTACTGATTGACAAACAGAAAACAGTCAACGATCAAAGTAAATTTGTGTGGCCTTTCATTACTGGTTATTCCAGCCAACATTACTTAGTGAAAAAACTGATACGTAAACATTGGCATCTCATTAAGGATGACACTGTATTGGGCCCTGTTCTTCCTGAATTTCCACAGGTTGTGTTTAGAGGGGTTCCCTCATTCAGGGACTCCTTGGCCCCTGGGGTATGTGATCCTCCTACCAATAAACCAATGTTCGTTCAAGAACCGGTAGGGTATCATAAATGTAAGAAATGTGCGGTTTGCACAATTAATGCAATTAGGGAGTGGAAAACTTTGAAGTTTATGTCCAATAGTACTTTACAGGTATTTAATATCAAACCCTTTATTACCTGTTCTACCACCCTTGTAGTGTATCTTTTGATCTGCCCTTGTGGGCTACAATACATTGGGCGTACTATACGATCCTTTCAGGCGAGGGTTAATGAATATATAGGTAACATTAGGAGGGGCTTCAAAAAACATTCAGTGTCCCGACACTATCGAGAGGTACACAATAGAGATCCTAGTGGCACCTCTTTTTTAGCTATAGACACACTTAGGCCTCTCTGGAGAGGAGGGTCTAAAAGGAGAGCCATTTCGAAACTCGAAATGAGCTGGATCTATCGAGTTAAATGCCTTAAGCCTTTGGGCCTGAATGTGGACATTGGTTAATGCTTTCATAGACAACTCTTAATATCAGACATGGACCCCTCTAAAGGCTATTTGAATAATTTAGCCTCTGTCATGGTTAATTTAATGTATGTACTGTACCACTAAGGAATTTAGCTATGTGCAAACAGAGGTCGAGTTTCAACTAACAACTCTCTACCATGGGTAGGATTTTGAGTTTAAATTAATTTACTTGGTTTATATTTATATCAATCCTTTTTTACCATTTACGTTTAATTTTATAATTTAGCATATTATTTATCAGTATAATATTGGATATGGGGATTAAAGATTTGGGCTGCCCTTCCTTCTTCTGACCACTAGAGGGTTGGATTGGGTATGTGATATTATCTTTTAATTTGGAATATAGGGTTTGTATTATTTATGTAACTTATTAAGGCCATATAAGAGTATTCACAGATTTTCTACAGACCATTTATAGATGGATGTGAGGGTTTGTTGGAACTGGGAGGCCTGTTTTATATGTACATTTGTTTCAATGAGTGTTAACATATATGGTGATAGACATGACGTTCTGTGCTCTTATAACCAGTTAATATTGCATATTAGTGAGTGACAATCGGGGGAGGAGGACACAGTTGTGGCCGGATTTAATACACAAACCCATTTCTCCGTTTGAGTCTTTGTGCTGCGGTTGTGGTTGGGTCATTTTCTGTGTCACAATCCCCTGTTCCTATCACTCAGAATGAGGCTTGGTTTAACAACATTCAGTTGGCTGTAATGCGAGAGCGAGGCTTGGTTGCTCTCTTGCATGTATATTAGAGGTGAACGTTCAGTGCGTCGCCCCTGCCCTTTGAAAACGTAATTTATGACGAAACATGTCAGCGCGGACCCACTCACTGACGTCACCGCGTTCAACATGACCCCGGAAGCACGGGCATACATTTTTTTGTTTTTCTGCCGGCAATTTTTAAATTTGTTTTGTGATTTTATGTACCACTTTTTACCTAATACGCCACAGTGGTTACAATATCACACTATATCGAGTCCCCTTCCTTTTTCGGTTTCCCATGGTGTGCTGAGTTCGAGCCTAGGAGGAGATCGCATTTCTCCCATAGGGGGTGAGATCCCATCCTAAGGAGGAGGGGCATGTGACACACTTAACCGCTGGGAATCGGTAAGAGTGGAGTGACCTACAGCGATGGGAATCTGTGACACCCCGAAGGGGGTTATCTACAGGCATTGAAGACCTCGTCTAATAGATGGTCCATCATCTCCGGTAAGGGTGCCCATCTTATTTTTTCCTTTCTGGTGCACCTGTGAGGAGCAACTATTTCCATTCACCTTGAAGGCGGACTCACTCAACTTCTAACTTCTCTACGATTGACGGGATTGTTATCGTTTGAGTGTTGGACTTTTATTTACTCCATTTTTTTGTAGATATTTCAGGACTTGGTTCACTTGCATAGTCTTGTATTACACACAGTCACCTTCATTCTGGTATTGTTTTTTCTAATGTTCGTTTACTCATCAATTATGCACAGTTAATATCACGTTTGTGTCATATATTTAGTGCAACCTTATTCCTCTTTTTTTCTGTATATTTATTGGTTTGTGCAAAAGTTGCAGGCCCAGATTCTGAAAGGACTTACGACGGCGCAGCGCCATGTACGCCGTTGTAAGTCCTTATCCGAGCCGTTGTATCTATGTGCCTGATTCTTAGAATCAGTTACGCATAGATATCCATTAGATCCGACAGGCGTAAGTCTCTTACGCCGTAGGATCTTAAGTGCATTTTTTTTTGGCCCGCTAGGTGGCGCTTCCGTCGAAATCCGAGTTGAGTATGCAAATTAGCTAGATACGCAAATTCCCGAACGTACGCGCGGCCGACGCAGTGAAGTTACGTTTACGTTAGGCTTTTCCCGGCGTAAAGTTGCCCCTGCTATATGAGGCGCAGCCAATGTTATGTATGGCCGTCGTTCCCGCGTCGAAATTTAAAAAAGTTACGTTGTTTGCGTAAGTCGTCCGTGAATGGGTCTGGACGTCATTTACGTTCAGGTCGAAACCAATGACGTCCTTGCGACGTCATTTGGAGCAATGCACACAGGGATATTTTACGGACGGCGCATGCGCAGTTCATTCGGCGCGGGGATGCGCTTCATTTAAATGATACATGCCCCCTACCCGACGAATTTGAATTCCACCGGGTGATTTACGCTACGCCACTGCAACTTTACAGGCAAGTGCTTTGTGAATAAAGCACTTGCCTGAAAAACTTGCGGCGGCATTACGTAAATGACATACGTTACGCCGCCGCAGAGATACGCCCAGTGTATAAGAATCTGGGCCACAGTGTCTACAATCTATGGTACATTTCCTGGAATTTACACAGCTTTTAGTTTATGACTGTCTATCTCATTTCTTGAGGGTCTAAAATGGCAGGGCAGTACAAAACCCCTCCAAATTATCACTTTTGTGTCACAAGTGACACAATGTTGTCATTGAAATGATATATTGCTTACACATGCCATGAGTATATATACTACACACTACCTATCTATCACAGTTCCTTTTCGGAAAGTAGACACCCCAAGCTATTTGCTGAGATGCATTTTTGTAATTTTCCCTCATGTCAAAATATAAAATATTCCATGGACTCAACATGCCTTTAAGGCCCCGTACACACGACCAGTTTCCTCGGCAGAATTCAGCTTCCGACCGAGTTTCTGGCTGAATTCTGCCGAGGAAACTGGCCGTGTGTACACTTTCGGCCGAGGAAGCCGACGAGGAGCTCGACGAGGAAATAGAGAACATGTTCTCTATTTCCTCGTTGTTCTATGGGAGCTCTCGTCCCGCCGAGCTCCTCGGCGGCTTCAGTGCTGAACTGGCCGAGGAACTCGATGTGTTTGGCACGTCGAGTTCCTCGGCCGTGTGTACGAGGCCTCAGAAGTCACATAATTAGTGAAATTATATCCACCTGTGTGTAATCTAAGGCCGCGTACACAATCGGTCCATCCGATGAGAACGGTCCGAAGGACCGATGAAGCTGACTGATGGTCTGATGTGCCTACACACCATCGGTTCAAAAGAACGTGGTGATGTAAAACACAACGACGTGCTGAAAAAAACAAAGTTCAATGCTTCCAAGCATGCGTCGACTTGATTCTGAGCATGCGTGGATTTTTAACCAATGCTTTTGCATACTAACCATCGGTTTTGACCTATCGGTTATCAGTCCATCGGTTAAATTTTAAAGCAAGTTCTACATTTTTTGACCGAAGGTTAACTGACCGATGGGGCCCACACACGATCGGTTTGGACCGATGAAAAGGTCCTTCAGTCCGTTTTCATAGGTTTTGACCGATCGTGTGTACGCGACCTAAGTGTCACATGATCTTTCATTACATATACACACCATTTTGAAAGGCCCCAGAGGCTGCAACACCTAAGCAAGAGGCACCACTCACCAAACACTGCCATGAAGACCAAGGAACTCTCCAAACAATGTTGTTGAGAAGTACAAGTCAGGGTTAGGTTATAAAAAAAATCCAAATCTTTGATGATCCCTAGGAGCACCATAAAATATATCATAACCAAATGGAAAGAACATGGCACAACAGCAAACCTGCCAACAAACTTGCCAAACTCACAGACCAAGCAAGGAGGGCATTAATCAGAGAGGCAGCACAGAGACCTAAGGTAACCCTGAAGAAGCTGCAAAGTTCCACAGCAGAGACTGGAGTATCTGTACATAGGACAAAAATAAGCCGTACGCTCCATAGAGTTAGGCTTTATGGCAGAGTGGTCAGAAGAAAACCATTACTTTCAGAAAAAAACAAAACGGCGAGCTTTGAGTTTGCGAAAAGGCATATGGGAGACTCCCAAAATGTATGGAGGAAGGTGCTCTGGTCTGATGAGACTAAAATTTAAATTTTTGGCCATCAAAGAAAGCTCTATGTCTGGCGCAAACCCAAAATATAACATCACCCAAGCAGTCTGGACTGGGAAACTGGTCAGAGTTGAGAGAAAGATGGATGGTGCTAAATACAGGGATATTCTTCAGCAAAACCTGTACCACTCTGTGAGTGATTTGAGGCTAGGACAATGACCCCAAACACACTAATAACGCAACACTTGAGTGGCTTAGGGGGAAACATGTAACTGTGTTGCAATGGCCTAGTCAAAGACCAGACCTCAATCCAATAGAAAATCTGTGGTCAGACTTAAAGATTGCTGTTCACAAGCACAAACCATCCAACTTGAAGGAGCTGGAGCAGTTTTGCAAGAAGGAATGGGCAAAATTCCCAGTGGTAAAATGTGGCAAGCTCATAGAGACTTATCCAAAGTGACTTGGAGCTTTGATAGCCGCAAAAGGTGGCTCTACAAAGTATTAACTTTAGGGGGGTGAATAGTTATGCACATTGACTTTTTCTGTTACTTTGTCCTATTTGTTGTTTGCTTCACAATTAAAAAAAAGTTGTGGGCATATTCTGTAAATTAAATGATGCAAATCCTCAAACAATCCATGTTAATTCCAGGTTGTGAGGCAACAAAACACAAAAAATGTCAAGGGGGTGAATACTTTTGATAGGCACTGTACATTTTTAAAAGCGTGTACAGGTTACATCTTTAGATTTACAGAGGAGGTCTACTGCTAGAATTACTGCCCTCGATCTGACATTTACGGTGATACCTCACATGCATGGTGCAATTGTTGTTTACATATAACACAACACCGATGCTTGCATTCACCTTGGGCGAGCGGGGGGGTTGGTGCTTACATTCTTTTTTTACTTATTAATTAATTATAATTTTTTTTATTTTTGTATGCTGTCCCTTTAATTTAATTTTATTGTTTTAGTTTTTATTGTTATCAAAGGGAATGTAAATATCCCCTATGACAGCAATAGGTAGTGACAGGTACCTTTTTTTTTATTATTTCAATAATTTTTATTTAATTTTTCAGAATATTAACATTCAAACAATTAGATACACACATATTACAGTATATCATCGTGTGACTGTATAAGTATAACAGTAATATTAAGTAAAACAAGTTAGTTAACAGAGGGTATTATAAGTCTTTATATTTTTCGGTCGATATTTTCCAGTTACTATCAAATTTCTTGCATGTTAGAGTATTATGCCGCGTACACACGATCGGTCAAACCGATGAGAACGGTCTGATGGACCGTTTTCATTGGTTAACTGATAAAGCTGACTGATGGTCAGACGTGCCTACACACCATCGGTTAAAAAAAACGATTGTGTCAGAACGCAGTGACGTAAAACACAATGACGTGCTGAAAAAAACGAAGTTCCATGCTTCCAAGCATGCGTCGACTTGATTCTGAGCTTGCCTGGATTTTTAACCGATGGACGTGCCTACAAAAGATCGTTTTTTTTTCTATCAGTTAGGTATCCATCGGTTAAATTTAAAACAAGATTGCTTTTTTTAACATATGGATAAATAATCGATGGGGCCCACACACGATCAGTTTGGTCCGATGAAAACGGGCCATCAGACCATTCTCATCGGTTTGACCAATCGTGTGTACGCGGCATTAGAGTATGGGTTGCCAGAAAAATATGGGTGATGACTGATTTGTATTCGGGAGGGATTTTTTTATCCCTATATGAATAATTGCTATCGCTGGGTTGGGAGGTGTTAAGATTCCTGTGATTGCTGATATCATTTGGAACGTTTTGTTCCAAATGCTTGTTATGCTCGGCCATTCCCAAAGGGTGTATAGTAGATAACCAATTTGTCCACATTTCCTCCAGCATAGGGGAGATGTGTCTGGGAAAAATGTGGCAAGTCTATATGGAGTGTAGTGCCATCTATTGGTTATTTTAAGCATAATTTCCCAGTGATTTACACAATAGGATGCTTTGTGTATTTCCCTGAAGGCGTGTTGTTACTGCTCATCTGAGAACTTGGAGCCAGATTCACAAAAGGGATACGACGGCGTATCTGCTGATACGCCGTCGTATCCCTGTTTCTATCTATGCGACTGATTCATAGAATCAGTTACGCATAGATATCCCTAAGATCCGACAGGTGTAATAGTTTTACACTGTCGGATCTTAGGATGCAGTACCGCGGCCGCCGCTGGGGGGAGTTTGCGTCATAAACCAGCGTCGGGTATGCAAATTAGCAGTTACGGCGATCCACAAAACTTTTTCCCGACGTTACGTCGCCGCAAGTGTTAGTTTGCCGTCGCAAAGATAGGGCACCTTTTACAAAATGTAAACTTACTACACCATGTAAAAGTATACCCGTCTTTCCCGCGTCGCTTTTGAATTTTTTTTTTTTTTTTTTTCGGGCGCAAGTCTTTTTTTCACGACGCGATTCACAAAACGTCGGCGCGTCGTAATTTCGCGCAAAGCACGTTTGGAAATTTGCGTCGGGAGCATGCGCAGTACGTCCGGCGCGGGAGCGCGCCTAATTTAAATGGTACCCGCCCCATTTGAATTGGCCCGCCTTGCGCCGGACGGATTTAGGATACACCGCCGCAAATTTCCAGGTAAGTGCTTTGTGGATCGGACACTTAGACAGAAAATTTGCGGCGGTGTAACCTAAATCGGTTACGTTACGCTGCGCCCGGGCTACGTGCATCTGGCCCTTGATATCTAGATCTGTCTCCCATTTCCTAATAGCAGCTGTCTTATGGAAAATCTGTTTGTTGTGGATGAGGTTATAGAATAGTGATATTCCTTTAGTGGTAAGCAATGGGGTTGAGTAGAAGTGCCAAGCTGTGGTTGGTATTTTTATTTTGGGAATGGGGGTGTACTTTTAGGAAATGGGAGATACATACACATGAGAAAAGCATATTATTTGGCAGTCTGAATTCAGTCATTATTTGTCCTGCGGTTTTTGGTTTGTGTTCTTCGATACGGTCTTATATGTGCAATATGCCATGTATATGCAGAATTTTGTGATCAATAACATAAGATTTTTTTCTTCTAGGAAGCTTATAAGGGAACTCGTATTCTACCTCATGTGTGTCCATTTGGTTATGTTTTAGGAGGAATCTCCATGCCTGTATGGACACTTGTATGGTAGGGGGTAGACCTCCAGTTCCTCAGGGTTCCCATATGTCACCCATGAGGAATGCTGTTAGCTTGTTCATCGGGATCAGTGTTTTCTCTATTTCTACCCATAGTTGGTTGTCATTCCTATGAAACCAGTATTTAAGATGGTCCAATCTAGTTGCCCATAAATTATCTTAGATGTCTGCTAGTCCAGCACCACCTACTATTTTATGAGGAATAAGGTTGTTTCAAGGAGATCTAGATTTTTACAGCCCCTTTTGAATTTCCATATGATACCGGACATGGTACGGAGTTATTGGGGGGGTACAAGAATTGGTAAGGAGCGAAAGATGTAAATAATTTGCGGTAGGATGGTGATTTTAAAATTCCCCTATTTTGTCTAACCAGGATAGTTCTCTTCTTGAGATATCTTTGAGTTGGGATTCTAGTTTGGCTATTAGTAGTTTAAGATTGGCATCTGCTAGAGATGAGGTTGTGATAGTCAGGGTGATTCCTAAGTATGATATACCCCTTTTACTCTCTCCTCTGCCCTTAAAGCATCTGACCACACCAAGATCGGTGTGATAAGATGCTTTCCCAATTTCTCAATGGCGCTGTTTATATCTGGCAAAACCAAAGTCGTTAAATGCTTGTAGCTTTCGGTTTCTTAGGCCATAGAGATGATTGGAGCCATTCTGGTCTCCAATCAGCTCTATGGTCAGCTGGCAGAACCACCGGTTGCATTCTCGGGTTCCCTGGTGGGACAGGAGAGCCAGAGAAAACCATGGAAGCCAGCGTGGGGGGGGTTTCCCTGCCACTGCGTGTAAAAGCAGTCTAGCGGCTAATTAGCAGCTAAAATCTAGGATTGCTTTTACAAGAAATCTGACTGTCGGCTGAAAAAAACGATACCCAGATAAAGCCTAAACCTGTAGGCATCATTCCAGTATAACCACTCAAAGTCCAGCAACATACCAGTACTATGGATGAGCCCGATGTTCAAGTCCAACGTATGTTTGACTCAAACACCGGGGTGTTCGCCCATTCGCTAAATTTAGAACATTATGGGGCATTCACAGGAAATTTGAGCACCCGTGGAACGCCCCATAATGCACTGCGAGACCGCCAATGTACTGTGCATTTACGGCTGCTGATTGGCCAAAGCATGCACCTGGTAGTGTAATGAATAAGAGCAGCAAAATGTAATTTTTAAAGGAAAAAATGTCATTTAAAACTGATTAATTTTGGATGTGCAAGAGAGTGGTCCTTTGTCAGGTTTGTACTGCTGTAAGTTGGTAATAATACCCTACATATTATGTCCCAGTAACAGGGTATCACAGTGATAAGAGGTGATGGAAAATCTCTCAAAACTATTTTTTAATTGGAGGAAGGATTAGGATATTCGTTTCTGGTGTCACAAGATGAGAAGATGGTGGAAAAGCTCCCCAAAAGTGACACTAACAGCAATAAAGACTTGAAAGTGATAAAAATAAGATATTGTATGCAGCCAAGGCTCATTTGGCTGTACAGTTCATTCTACACTCCTGTGACCTGTCTTCAGCCAACAGCGGGCTGATGTCACAGCTGGTCCAGGCTGGAAAAAGATTGCAACCATATGGTCGGGGTCCACCCAGGAGCCTGGACCGGCACCTTTCTTAGCCTCTCAGTGGGCCGCTGAGTGGCTGAGCCAGCCGTTCATGCCCCCTTCACAGCCCAGTGCTCCAGTGAGTGCGTAGAGGGGGCAGAGCAGACAGTGGTGACTGACAGTAACCAGATCTCTGCTTACAGAGAACTGAGTGGTCGCTCAGTTCTCAGTCTTAGAGTCGCAGGGGGATAGATGCATCCACCTAGGTAAGTATGATTTCTAAAAAAAAAAAACATACTTCTCTTTTAACTACTCTGTCTGAAACAAATAACAACTTTTGGTTGGTGTTATGAATTAAGCTGTGTCCAACTCAATGTAAAGTCAAGTTTATCATTTGCCAGTTTCAGATTGCTTCTCAGGGCCTCTTGAATGTAAAAGTGTAATATCTTATAGCCAAAAGTTGTGTAAACCTTTGCTTATTGTTAACCTGTCAAAAACTGGGGCAATAAGTGTGACCTAGCCTTTCCCACCTTCTGTGCCCTTTATAGGTCCATCAATTCAGTGGGAAACCTCACTGATATTTCTCTGTATGTGTGTTAATAAACAATTTAAAACATGTAGTTTACATTGCATATAGTTGAAGCTTGTAAAATAAACATACTATATCACAGATAAGTTTCTGCCAATTGCTACACATTTGGCTGAAATACCTGAAGTTAAATTAGCGAAATTGCATAAATATCATTCAGAAAGAAAGATGAAAGAGGACAAGACAGAGACAACAAACAACATTCAAGTGCCTCTGCTACTGTACCTATATTGATCCTGCCTATACCAAAGCAGGTAAAAAGGGATGGAGGTAGGAATTAGTGGGAAATGTTTTATAAGTAAGAAAAACAATGTCTTTTTTGTAAAGTTCAGAGCTGTCCTGTGTCTTCTGCTCACTTCCAGTGTTATCTCAAAAAGTCTGTTTAGCTCTCTTAGGGCCAAATCCACAAAGATTGTGCCTAACGTAAATTTTTCCATTTAAGTTACACTGCCTTAAAATTTCTACCTAAGTGCCCGATCCACAAAGCACTTACCTAGAAATGTTGGGCTGTGTAACTTAAATTTCGCCGTCGCAAGGCGTTCCTCTTCAAATGGGGGCGATTCCCATTTAAATGAGGCGCGCTCCCGCGCCGGCCGTACTGCGCATGCTCATGACGTCATTTTCCCGACGTGCATAGCGCAAAATTACGATACGTCGAGCTTTGTGGATTGCGACGGGTCAATAAAGTTGCGTCGGGAAAAAAAAAGATACGGCGGGAAAAAAAAATTAAAAATTAAAAAAAATCGCGTCGCTGGACAGAAAGGTCTTCTTTTACATGGTGTACTAACTTTACACCTTGTAAAAGCAGCCCTAATTTTGCGTATGCAAACTAAAACTTACGGAGAAAAAACGAAGCTGAAAAGCTTCGTGGATCTCCGTAAGTGCTAATTTGCATACCCGAGGCGGCATTTCGACACGAAATGCCCCCAGCGGCGGATGCGGTACTGCATCCTAAGATCCGGCAGTGTAATTCAATTACACATGCCGGATCTTCTCCCTAACTATAGAAAACTGATTCTGTGGATCAGTTCCATAGTTAGGAACAGGGATACGACGGAGTAACAGCAGTTATGCGTCGTATCCCTTTTGTGGATTTGGCCCTTAGCTCTTATTTTAGGACAATTTAATTAGGCTATGATTTGCCGTTGAAGACAGTGGGATGGATTGAGTATATTAGCAAAAGAAAACTAGGAAGATCTAACAACACTCAGTCAACAAAAATGTGTTGTGCTGTCAGCCAACAATAGGAAATTAAAAAAAAGCAGAGTGCATTTCTGACAGATCAACAGGTATATTTCTGTGCTTGCAGGGACTTTAAAAAACATAAAGAAATGTGTTGCAACTACTTACTGCATATATTACATTTTTTATTTTGCCCTGACATATGCTTTAAAGGGGTTGTAAAGACAAAAATATTTTCCTCTTAATTTAAAGTCTAACAGTAGCTGATAAAGTAAAAAGTAATGTTTTGCATTATAACTAGTTTGATACCTGTTGAAATCGAGCTGTTTTATTCACCTCCGTCACTCCTGAATCATTATTCTCACACTGACTTCCTGGTTTGCTACATCACAGCCTAATGGGAACTACAGTTCCCATTAGGCTTAGCCTCCATGCCTGTGAGGGATAATAGAGCATCTTCACGCAGGGCTGTAGTCATAGGGAGGGGGTGAGCACATTCTGCTTTCCACTATGCAAAACGGCTCAGATGCTGGTGGAAAGCAAGAAGAGCAGTGACAGGAAATTGAATTTTCAAACCTGGATTACTGTATTTTGGAGGTCAAAAGGAAAAACGAGGTAAGTGATATTTAAATGCTCTAGCTTACAGCAATCAATTGATCTAATAAAAAACGAATCATTAGTGTTCCTTTAAGCAAACTAATTTAGAAATTTTTAATAAAAAAAATATAATAATATGTGTCCATGATTATATTTTTAAATGTATCAGCAACTCAATATTCTCCCATTTCTCTGCATTTGTTTATACTGGTAACACCTACCGTTGATTATTGATTCGAATAATTTTCTGTTTTATCTGTTATCTGTCAGTTTATTATCTTGCAATGATTTATTATTATTATTATTATTATTATTATTATTATTATTATTATTATTTATTTGTAAAGAAGATTAAATGATTTTTTTGAAAGGTCTTAGAATGTTTGTTGTATCAAGCACAAAAACTGCCTTGCCTGATCAACCTTACATTTTCTCAAGCATATAGATTTAAACCATCTAGTACAAGGGTCTCAAACTGGTGGCCCTCCAGCTGTTGTAAAACTACAAGTCCCATCATGCCTCTGCCTGTGGGAGTCATGCTGGTAACTGTCATTCTTGCAATGCCTCATTGGACTTGTAGTTTTTCAACAGCTGGAGGGCCGCCAGTTTGAGACGCCTGATCTAGTATATCCTGTGCAATTCCTGAGCTTGTTTCAAACCTAACCTGATCTTCTGATTTCTTTATGTGAAGAATTCATGTAGAATGTACTATAAAGAGTGCACTTGTACTGCAAGATCTAAAATGTTATGCTTTCCTAAGTGATCATTAGTATACAGATTTCCAGAGAAATAAGCTGGCACTTAGCATAATGCCGCTAGCAATTTCTAATTAATTTTGTTCTGTTCTGACATTTCTGAAAAGGGTTCAGTATTATAGGTCAACTTTTTCTACAATATATTTTATCTTCTTTAATCTTTGTACACTCTTTAACTTCATCAGTAACACTGTAATGCAAAGAAAACGCCTGCCCCTATGTTGAGTTTTACTGTTCACTGCATGCTAAAAATGCACTCACAAAATACAAAGCCTTTACGTTGGCGTATCTATTGATACGCCGCGTAAGTTGAAAGGTGCACCGTCGTATCTATGCTTGCTATTCAGGGAGCTAGATACGCCTGAATTTCGGCTTCCTCCGACCGACGTAAGTCTTAGTACGCCGTCGTATCTAGGGTGCATATTTACGCTGGCCACTAGGGGCGCTTCCGTAGATTTATGCGTAGAATATGTAAATGACCTAGATACGCTGATTCACAAACGTACTTGCGCCCGCTACGCCGTTTACGTAAGGCTTACGTCCGGCATAAAGTTATCCCTGCTATATGAGGCGCTGCCAATGTTAAGGTATGGACGTCGGAACAGCTGTCGAATTTTACGTCGTTTACGTAAGTGGTACGTGAATGGGGCTGTGCGTAAGTTACGTTCACGTCGAAAGCATTGAGCCGACGTTTCTTAGGGAGTATTTGCGACGTGATTCTGAGCATGCACGACCATGCACCGTAAGAACGGCCATTCATTTACATGGGGTCACGGCTAATTTAAATGAGGCACGCCCCCTACCTGCCTATTTTCAATTAGGCGGCCATACGCCGGCCTATTTACACTACGCCGGCGCAACGTACGGCGCGGGATCTTTGAGAATACGGATCTGGGCTCACTGTTTTACGTCGGCGTAGCGCATAGGAGATGCGCTACGCCGGCCAAAAGGTACACCGCTGTACCTGAATCTAGCCCTTTATTCTTAAGTGACAGAATGCAGGTTGAACTGTGTAAAGTCTGTAAATGGTGCAGAGGTAGACCGGCTAAAATTTGACCCAAAAACTGACAGAAATACATTACAGTTTTCTTTAATATATGAAAAAAGATTGCAGTAACATTTAAATAATTAAGAAGATTGTATTATAGATGAAAGCACCCTACTTACTGTATACAAGGGAAATGGTAACTTTCAATACGTAATATAGAACAAAATATACCTTTACCTTATATAAAAACAAAGAACAATTAACTAAAATGTTAGATTGAAGAGAGATTCAAGAGAGTACCAAATACCATTGTATAGAAAGAGAAAGTTTTGTTTTTGTACAAATGTTCAGTTATTGTACTAATTGGGATACCTAGCCACTTTCCAAAATAGAGGAAGGCCCCATACACACGATAGACTCCATCCGCTGAAAAATCCCAGCGAATGGGTTTCAGCGGATAGATCCTATGGTGTGTACACTCCAGTGGATCTTTTTCCGCGGATATTTATCCCCTGGGATGGATTCCAGCAGATAAATATTTGCTGACATGCTAAACAAATCTCTCCGCTGGAATCCATCCCAACGGATGGATCCGCTGGTCTGTATAGACTCACCGGATCCATCCATCCGAAGGGATCCCCCGCATGCGTCGTAATGATTCGACGCATGCGTGGAATTCCTTATATGACAGCGTCGCGCACGTCGCCGCGTCATAATCGCGGCGACGGCGCGACACGTCATCGCCAGAGGATTTCAGCGCGGATTTCAATGCGATGGTGAGTACACTCCATCGCATGGAAATCCGCACAAATCCTCGAGAGGATTTATCCGCGAAAACGGTCCGCTGGACCGTATTCGCAGATAAATCCTCTCATGTGTATGGGGCCGAAGAGTTAAGCCCTGTACACACGATCGGTTTGTCTGCTGCAAAACCGACCGATGAACTGGTTTTATTAGATTCCATCAGATATCCGATCGTGTGTACAGGGCTACAAAAATTTAATTTTGGTTTACTAATACCTCAAGAACATGCTTATAAAGGAGCCATATTTGGAAGACCTCAATTTCAGAGCTACACTGATCTATTTTGATAATGCCCTATCATATTATTGCCAATATTTATTGAGCACTTTACATATATGGACTTTGAATTATAACCACCTCAGACACTTTCACCCCCTTTCAAGTGCCCCTGTCCACCTGTGTTAATGCTTAAAAGCGAACACATACGTAGGTCCCACGCACATATGTAAATGGTGATTGCACCACACATGTAAGGTATTATAGTGAACGTCAGAGCGAGAGCAATAATTATAGCACCAGACCTACTGTGTAACTCTAAACTTGTAAAGGCTTTTAAAGCGTTGCCTTTGGAGATTTTTAAGTACCATAGTATGTCGCCATTCCACAGGTGCGCGCAATTTTAAATCGTGATATATGAGGTATCTATTTACTCGGTGTAACATCATTTTTTATATTTTACCAAACAATGGGGTATTAGAATAGGTATAGAAAAGAATCACCCACCCTCCTTTAAAAAATTAAGGAATTTAAGGAATTAATACGGATACAGTTTTTGTTTTATCCAGCTGTATTTACTCAGTGCAACTTATAACATCCAAGTAAAAGATATAGGGCCAGATCCACATAGCGAGTACGCCGGCGTATCTACTGATACGCCGGCTTACTTTCAAATTACCCACGTCGTATCTTTAGTTTGAATCCTCAAACCAAGATACGACGGCTTCTGGGTTTGATCCGACAGGCGTACGGCTTCGTACGCCTTCGGATCGTAGGTGCAATACTTTGGCGCCGGCTGGGTGGAGTCCGCGTTGTTTTCCGCTTCGGGTATGCAAATTAGCTTTTTCCGACGATCCATATAGATATAGATAGATATAGATAGACTTGCCATGTTAAAGTATGGCCGTCGTTCCCGCGTCGAAATTTGAATTTATTTATTTTTTGCGTAAGTCGTCCGTGAATAGGGATGGATGTAAGTCACGTCTAAGTTCAAAAAATTACGCCGTTGCGACGTCATTTTGCGCAAACCACGGTGGGAAATTTAGAAACGGAGCATGCGCAGTTCAATCGGCGCGGGGACGTGTTTCATTTAAATGAATCACGCCCCCTACCTGCCGATTTGAATTCCGCCGCCAGAAATACACTACGCCGCCGTAACTTACGGCGTGAAATCTTTGAGGATTTGAAAGTACGCCAGGTAAGGTACGGCGGCGTAGCGTATCTCTGATACGCCGCGCAAGTGTAATTGTCTGTGGATCTGGCCCATAATATAACACCAACATGCCAGAGAAAAAAAATCAAAAACAGAAACACTCTCTTGTGTCAATGTTTTGTTGAACCTGCCTTTTGCTTTAATTACAGCCTTTAGTCTGTTGGGATATGTCTCTACTAACTTTGCACATCTAGACCTCCTGTGCTGCAGTACCCCCCAGACCCCCCCCTCCCCCATTTTCTTACCTGAGCCTGATCGTTCCAGTGACGGACGGGCACAGCAGCTCCAGCCGCTATCTCATCCTCATTGGATAGATTGAAAGCAGCAGGAGCCATTGGCTTTCGCTGCTGTCAATCAAATCCAATGATGCAGGAGCCAGGGGGCGGGGCCGAGTCCTGCTGTCTGTGTCAATGGATGCAGCAGCAGGACTCTGGAGTGCTCCCGCTTGAGGGCCTTCATTGAAAGCAGCTCTCAGAGGGGACACTCAAGAAGAGGAGGGGTCAGGACGTCACCGGGGGACCCCAGAAAAGGAGAATCGGGGCCACTCCGGGCAAAACCCTTGCACAGAGGATGTAAGTACGACATGTTTGTTATTTTTTTTTTACAATCACTTTAACCACTTGCCGACTGCCTGCCGTCGATTCGGTGGTGGCAGAATGGCACTCATGCACAGTTGTACGGCAGGTGCTTTAAGGAGTATAGAGGGCAGGCCGCCACGTCCCTAAGGAGCCGATGTGTAAAAATACAAATCCACGTCCGATCAGGGGAGAGGAAACAGATCGTGTGTTCCTAGTATATAGGAACACTGATCGGTCTCCTCCCCAAGTCAGTCCCATCCCCCCACAGTTAAAACACACAGTGAGGGTACACATTTAACCGCTTGATTGCCCCATACTGTTAACCCCTTCCCTACCAGTGACATTTATACAGTAATCAGTTCATTTTCATATCATTGATCGCTGTATAAATGTAAATGGTCCCAAAAATGTGTTACAAGTCTCCGATCTGTGTGACGCAATGTCGCAGTCCTGATAAAAATTGCAGATTGCCACCATTACTAGTATTTTGTAGACGCTTTAACTTTTGCGCAAACTAATCAATATACGCTTATTGCGATTTTGTACCAAAAATATGTAAAAGAATATATATTGGCCTAAGATAAGGAAGAATTTTTTTTTTAATTGGGATATTTATTATACCAAAATTTTAAAAAAATTGTTTTTTTCTAAATTGTCGCTATTCTTTTGTTTATAGCGCAAAAAAAATCGCAGGGGTGATCAAATACCACCAAAAGAAAGCTGTATTTGTTGGAAATAAAGGACATACATTTTGTTTAGGTAAAACATCGCACAGCTGCACAATTGTCAGTTAAAGCAATGTAGTCCCATATCGCAAAAATGGCTTGGTCAGGCAGGGGGTAAATCCTTCCGAGGCTGAAGTGGTTAATAATAGACTTCATTTGGTTCTAGACATTGATAAAGCCTTTTTTTGTATCCATCTCCTGACTTGTACCTGTCCACAACTTTATCCTGGAGATCTTTTGACAGTGTCTTGACACCCATAATTTATTGTTTGCTTTAGTTGCACTATCAGGGACTGAAATGTTCCAGGAAAGCTCTTTTCATGCTCAGCTAATCAACATGACCACATCTGACCACAGTTGAAAGTCAAATGGCTTTGTATGCCTTTTGATAAGGTGATTACACACACCTGATTATGTTTATAGTCATTTATAGGAAAGGGGTGATCCTTTTTCCAACTCAGTGATTCTGTTTTTGAGTAAATACAGCTGGATAAAACAAAAACAGTGTCGATCTTCATTTCAGGCTGCAAAGCAACAAAATGTGATTATTTTAAAGGGGGTGGTTCTTTTCTATACCCATTGTATTATTGTGCTTGCATGGAGTAACATTCATTAAAGCGGAGGTTCACACAAAAAGTGAACCTCCGCTTTTTGGATCCCTCCCCCCTCCGGTGTCACATTTGACACCTTTAAGGGGGAGGGGGCGCAGATACCTATCTGAGACAGGTATTTGCACCACTTCTGGGTTCGAATCCCACGGGGAATCCAGCCTGGCACGTCATCCCCCCCGCTGGTTTCTGGGAAACACTGTTCCCAGGACAGAGCGGGGACCAGTGACGGTGTGCCGCGATCCTCGCGCATGCACAGTAGGGAATCGGGCAGTGAAGCCGCAAGGCTTCACTTCCTGATTCCCTCACCGAGGATGGCGGCGGAAGCAGCCGAGGACCGAGCGATTGCTCTGCCTCGGCTGCTGACATCGCGGGCGTGCTGGACAGGTAAGTGTCCATTTTTTAAAAGTCAGCAGCTGCCGTATTTGTAGCTGTTGGCTTTTTAAAAAAAAATTCAGCCAAACCTCCTCTTTAATTGCTTCCAGACCAGCTGCCGCAGTTATAATGCGGCAGGTTGGCTCCCCTGGGTGAGCCGTCGAAGATGTATGTCAGCCCCTTAAGACGCTGTAGGAGGTGCGTGCACGCGCCTGCATCGTGTCCCCGGAGCCGATGCGAGTGCCCGGCGGGCGCAATGACTGGTAACAGAGCAAGAATCGAGATCTGCACGTGTTAACTCACAAATCACGGTTTTCTCATATTAAGTATGAACACCGATCAGTTTCTTCCCCCTAGTCAGTCCCATCCCCCCACAGTTAGAACACACCTAGGAAACACAGTTAACCCCTTAATACCCCCTAGTAGTAAAGAAAAAAAATGCCATAGATCTATCCCCTATTTTGTAGATGCTATAAATTTTGCACAAACCAATCAATATACGCTTATTGTGATTTTTTTTTTTACCAAAAATATGTAGAAGAATACATATCGGCCTAAACTGAGGGATAAAAAACGTTATCTTTTTTTAATACTTGGATATTTATTATAGAAAAAGTAAGTTATTGTTTTTGTTTTTTTGGCACTCTTCTTTTGTTTATAGCGCAAAAAAATGTATATAATCAAGGGGGGTACAGTGTCGCACGACCACGCAATTGTCAGTTAAAGCGACTCAGTGCTGTATTTCACAGAAAATTGCATGGTCAGGAAGGGAGTAAATTCTTCCAGGGCTGAAGTGGTTAACCTCCCTGGCGGTAAACCCGAGCGTGACTCGGGGTTGGTTTTCAATGCTAAGATCGGTATCCCCGAGTCACGCTCGGGGTGGACGTGCAGCGGCGCGGCTTACCTTTCGCTGGATTCACAGGCAAGTTACTTACCTTGTCCCTGGATCCAGCGATGCCACTCCGCTGTGTGAGCGAGCGGGTCCTCCTCACTCGATTCACAGTGTCCCCGTGTGCCGCCGATCTCCGTTCCCTGCGAAGTTATGACGCACGGGAGCGGAGAACGGCGCCAAATTCAAAAAAGTAAACAAACACTTTACATACAGTATACTGTAATCTTATAGATTACAGTACTGTATGTAAAAAATACACACCCCCCTTGTCCCTAGTGGTCTGCCCAGTGCCCTACATGTACTTTTATAAAAAAAAAAAATGTCATTTCTGCCTAAAAACTGTAGATTGTCCAAAAGTGTCCCTTTATGTCAAAAATGGTTTTAGATCAGCTAGAAAACAGCGATAATAAATTATAATCACTTGCAGAAATGTGCGATAGCGATTTGTGGGGAAATTTGTCATAAAAAAAAAAAAATAATGACAGCGACAATTCTGCAACTGAGCAAATTTCAGTGATTTTGAGTTGATTACATTATTGAATAATTTTTATTATAATTATATTATATTATATATTATTATTTGTTATAATTATTTATAATTATTTATTATATTATAATTTATAATTTTGTTTTAAAAAAAAAATCATACCCGGGATGCCTACAAGACTCTTGCTTGGTCAGATTTAAGTGAGTTATTTCTAAAAATTACAGGCCTACAGTATAAAACGCCAAATTTCCTTGCAAAATAATTGTACCGCTTTTGGTACGTAATTCCAGACAGAATCATACCGCCAGGGAGGTTAAAGTGTAATTTTTCCCCAAAAATTGTGTTTGAAATAATGCAAATATCATGTGACATTAAAAATTGCAACAATCAACATTGTTTTTCCTTCGCTTTCGGAAAATTTATATTTTGGTGATTTTAAGTAATTATCTATTTTAAAAATGCTGATTTCTACATAGAGGCAAGTGGTTAACTGTTGTGGCAGTAATCAGGGGCAATATGAGTGGTGAAGAAGTAATCAGGGATAATATGACTGGTGTAGTGGTGATCATGGACATTTTGAGTGGTGTGGCAGTGAATAAGCACAATAGGAGTGGTGGGGGGATCATCAGGGACACTGGGACTGGAGTGGTTATGCTGTTTTTTTCAATGATTTTTATCTATATTGTCGGGATCCGACAATTCATTACAGCCACAAGCAATTTTAAATAAGATTTTTTTCCTTTATAAATATAATTTTGCTGTGGTATTGTTCTAAACATGGAAAAGATGCACTATTTTAGAGGCATACTAAGGACACCCCCCAGGCACATTATTTAAAGGAATATTTCATTTTTATTGTTTCACTTTAAGCATTATTAAACTCACTGCTCCAGAAAAAATTCCACTTTTAAAACTTTTTTTGCATTGATACATGTCCCCTGGGGCTGGACCCAGGTCCCCATACATTTATGGCAATAACTTGCATATAAGTCTTTAAAATTAGCACTTTTGGGGCCAGATTCACGTAGCGCAGCGGATCTATAGATCCGCTCGTTCTACGTGAATTAAGATCCGCTCCCGCAAGTTTAGGAGGCAAGTCACAAACAACTTACCTCCAAACTTGCGACGGCGGATCTTAAATCCCCCGGCGGAATTCAAATTCCGCGGCTAGGGGAGTGTACTATTTAAATCAGGCGCATTCCCGCGCCGATTTAAATGCGCAGGCGCCGTCCGGGGAATTTCCCGGCGTGCATTGCTCCCACTGACGTCGCTAGGACGTCAGTGGTTGCGACGCTTACGTAAACGACGTTCGTCCGTATTCGAGAACGACTTACGCAAACGACGTTAAAAAATTTAAATTCGACACGGGAACGTCGGCTATACTTAACATTGGCTGCGCCTGATAAAAGAAGGGGTAAGTATACGACGGAAAACCGCTACGGAAACAACGTAAGAACACTGCGACGGGTCCGCGTACGTTCGTGAATTTGCGTATCTCGCTGATTTACATATTATTTATCGTAAATCAGCGGGAACGCCCCCGGCGCCATTTTTAAATTGAAAAGAAGATCCGACAGTGTAACAAATTGTAACACTGTCGGATCTAGCCCTATCTATGCGTAACTGATTCTATGAATCAGGCGCATAGATAGGACCAGTTTACGTCAGAGATACGATGGTGTATCTGTAGATACACCGTCGTATCTCTTTGTGAATCTGGCCCTTGATTTTTCATGTTCATGTCCCATAGACTTTAATGGTTTTCGCTTGTTCGTACACATTTTCTGCCTGTTCGCATGTTCTGGTGGAAACCGGGAGGTGTTTGGCTCATCCCTATAAGATAAGGGGAGACACTGATGTTAGAGGGAAGTGGGAGTTCTAAGGTAAAGGGGTACACTGATATGATGTTCACCCTTATATTGGTGTCCTCACTCCCCTCTTGCATCAGTGTCCCCACGTACCTTACTGCATTCACTCTGTGGACTCTTTTTAAAGAGGAACTCTGATGTAAAGGGTTTCTGGTCACCAGAGCCCCCATACATCAGACTTCCCAGTGTTCCCTCTGAAATCAGAACTCCCAAAATGTTCTCTTACATCAGAGTCTGCAATTTCCCTTTAAATCAGAGTCCGCTGGGTTCATCCTACAGTGCAAGGGGAAACTCTGCAGAGGTTGATGTAAGGAAGGAATTCTGCAAACTCTGATGTAAGGGGACTCTGGGAGCCAGAGACCCCCATACATCAGAGTTCTTCATTACACAAGAGTCCTCAGCATTTCCCCTACAACAGGGTCAACCACAGCAGCATTCCCCCTTTACATCAGCGTCCACAGAGTTCCCTCTTGCACTGTAAGGGAGAACTCTGTGGAATCTGATGTAATGGGGGCTCTGGGAACTCTAAAGTAAGGAGACAACTCTAATGTAATGGAAAATACTGTGGACTCTAATGTAAGGGGGAACTCTGTGGACTCTGATGTAAGGGGAAACACTTGGAATTCTGATGTATGGTGGGAATCTAATGTAGGGAGGATTGGTGTGGATCGTGATGTAAGGTGGAACACTGAGAACTTTGATGTACAGAGGAACACTGTGAACCCTAATGTAAGGAGGGCTTTGATTTAGAGAGGAAATCTCGGGACTCTGAAGTAAAGGGGAACTCATATGTAAATGGGAGTCTGAGGATTTAGGTGAAGGGGGGGGGGGCGCTCGCTCGTCCCCACTCCTATTCCTGGCCGGCCGGGTAGCGTGCTTTGGATACGGGTCTGGTATGGATTGTAGGGGGACCCCCTACGTCGATTTTTCGGCGGAGGGGGGGTCTCCTTACAACCCATACCAGACCTAAGGGCCTGGTATGCTCCTGGGGGGGAACCCATGCCGGTTTTGATTTTACAAATTGCCGTGGAGTTCTCCCTCAGGAATGCATACCAAATGCCGACGCTAGAATTGGCGGGAATCCAAGTCGGATCTCCGTCACCTCTATGACGCGCTCGCTTGAGTGTGCTTTTATATGGTGTTACTAACTTTACACTTTGTAAAAGCAGCCCTAATTTTACACTTGCAAACTAAAACTTACGGCGAAAAAACGAAGCTGAAAAGCTTTGTGGATCGCCGTAAGTGCTAATTTGCATACCCGAAGCGGCATTTCGACTCGAAATGCCCCCAGCGGCGGATGCGGTACTGCATCCTAAGATCTGACAGTGTAAGTCCCTTACACATGTCGGATCTTCTGCCTAACTTTGGAAAACTGATTCTGTGGATCAGTTCCAAAGTTAGAACCAGGGATACGACGGCGTACGCCGGCGTATCCCTTTTGAGGATATGGCCCAGAGAGTTCATCTTGATTGCTACATTCTATAAAGTGTTTTGAATGTTACTTGCTTCTGACTGCTGCACTCTATAAATTATGTTGTACATCAACAAGGTGTTCATTGTCTGAACATTTGCTGGTTTTAAAGGGGTTGTAAACCTTTGTGTTTTTTCACCTTAATGCATCCTATGCATTAAGGTGAAAAAACACCTTGCACTCTCAGGCCCCCCAGCCCCCCGTTTTACTTATCTAAGCCACGAAACTCCATGGGCTCGTTCCCGCAATGGTTTCCCAGTGCTTGCGGCGGCTCATCATTGGAGATTGATAGCAGCGCAGCTATTGGCTCGCGCTGCTGTCAATCACATCAAATGACGCAGCACGCCGGGGGGCGGGGCCGAGTGATACAGCTAACCCCCTTGGGAGAGCGCTTCCCATGAAGGGGCATAACAAAAGAAAAGATTCTTCTGGACATCCGCACTTGCCTTTATTGTAAAATCAAAATTCCAAAACAGCTGTTTTGGATTTTGGATTTTACATTATAAGGCAAATTTTAATTCGGAGTGCGGCTGTCCAGAAGAATCTTTTCTTTTCTTTTGTCTTATACATGCATTGCTTGCACCCGTGGTTCTGGAAGAAGTGATTACCTTGAAGACTTCCACACCTGAACTGGCTTCCCTTTCTGTTTTCTATGAAGGGGGTTAGCGCTTGCCGGTGGAGCCGAGACAGCTGCCGAGGGACCCCAGAAGACGTGGATCGGGGCCACTTTGTGCAAAACGAAATGCACAGTGGAGGTAAGTATGACATGTTTGTTATTTATTAAAACCAAAGCCATACAACCCCTTTAATGAAGTTCCTCTTTAATGTATGCTCAGTCAGACACAATTATATCCTTTATGTGGGCATAAAAACATATGTAAAGGGAAAAAAATCCAGAGGTTTGTGTGTCTGTGAGGCTGTCAGTTGTGGTACAGTAATTGGGAATATTTTTGGGGAACAAGGACTGTTATGTGTGCAGTGTATATAGCATGGGTGCTCAACCTGTGGCTCTCCAGCTGTTGCAGAACTTCAAGTCCCATCATGCCTCTGCCTTTTGGAGTCATGCTTGTAACAGTCAGTAGCTTGCAATGCCTCATGGGAATTGTAGTTTTGAAACAGCTGGAGAGCCACAGGTTGAGCACCCATGGTATATAGTGACTAGGCACAGATTCTGTTTATTGATCCCATTTAAGCCCTTACCAATCTGTCCAGGCTCATCGTTAGTCAAGGTAGGCTATGCATGCTTCAGGGTTTGACAACCCTGCGTCAGTAAGGTGTTTCTACTCAGAGGAAGTACTGACACACTCTAGCAGAGCCTGTGTTTGTAATGAGAAAATATAGCTGCTCTATGTTTAGAAACATTACACGGTTTCTAAAAGCTGTTTTCTAAAACTGTGTAAAAAAATAAAAAATAAATTCTTGTACAGTGATAGTGTTCTATGGACTTGTCAAAGACTTTGTTAAAGTCTTGGTTGCTGAAACGGGCATTTTGCCAGATAGTATGCAGGAGGCAATAATCATAGTACTATTAAAGCCGGGAAAAGATAGGCTGTTGTTGGACTCATATCGTCCGATTTCCCTATTGAATGCTGATGTTAAGCTCCTGGCTAAAATTCTGGCCACGAGGTTATCACGGGTAATTAACAAACTGGTCTATCCGGACCAGTCTGGTTTTATACCCAATTGTTCTACAGCAGACAATATTAGACAATTATATATGAATATACAGGTGACGGTGGACAATCCGGGAGGTAGGGCCATTCTGTCACTGGATGCCACAAAGGCGTTCGATAGTGTGGAGTGGCCATACCTCCTAGAGATACTGGCAAGATTTGGACTGGGGAGTAAGTTCGTAGAATGGGTAAAGGTGCTTTACTCTAAACCCAGAGCCAAACTGCGTATTAATAACAAACCTTTGCCTGTATTTGATTTACATAGAGGGACTAGGCAAGGGTGTCCATTGTCCCCATTGCTGTTTGCACTAGCGGTCGAGCCTCTGGCCATCCTGATCCGCAATGCCACTGAGGTGGTGGGGTTCCGTAGGGAACAGAGGGAAGATAAAATATCGTTGTACGTGGATGACACGCTTATATATCTACGTGACTCGGCCGCTTCATTGCGGGCAGTGGTGGGCATAATAGGTGACTTCGGAAGCTTCTCAGGTTTTGGCATCAATTGGTCTAAATTAATTTTGATGCCTATAGACAAGCTAAGGGAGCCCCTGCCAGATGGAGCAGAACAGATTATGATAACCGATAGCTTTAAGTACTTGGGAGTGGTGGTATCCCCAGACCCGGCTGATTACCTTCGGCTGAACCTGGGCCCTTTGCTGGATAGACAGAAGGAGAAAAGCAATAGTTGGTGCAAACTCCCATTGTCAGTGGTAGGACGGGCAAACTTAATAAAAATGGTATGGGCGCCACAGCTTCTATACATCTTTCACAATTCACCCATATGGATCACAAATAAATGGTTTCAACAAATTGATACGTTAATGAGGGATTTAAAATGGAAGAAGAAGGTAGCCTGGATAAGCTTAGCTACCCTTCATTATTGAAAATATAGAGGGGATCCTATATGTAAGCTAGTGACTATAACTGCTCCGACATTAGAGGCAGCATCACACTTGGAAATGGATCTGCCTAGTTTACCATACTCTGCTCCGATTTGTACTCTTCTTAAAGGGGTATGGGGGAGACCCGGAAAGCTCTGGGGATAATAGGGGTGTTGCCCTTTACGCCGATATGGCACAATCCAAGATACCCAGAGCTACAGGAACTAAGGGAAGTCACCCCATGGAAAGAGAAAGGGATTTTTTTTTTTTGCACAACTATATGAGGGGGAGGTATTAAAAACATATGAACAGCTGTGTCAGGAATTTGAGTTAAGTCCAAGGGGGTTTTATCAATACCTCCAAATTCGACACGCTCTGCAGGCACAACAAAAAACACAATCATTGGCAATAGTGTCATCACCCCTGATAAAGGAAGTCCTAGGAACAGATAACCGGAGAGGATTAATATCAAAAATCGATATGAAATTGTAAGCGACGGTGCAGGATCATGCCTCACTGAGATGCCGTAGTAAATGGGTAGAAGATATAGAGGGATATAGATCAGAACCAGTGGGACAGAGCTTTAGAATCCATTCCGGTAGTATCAGTATCTGTGTCACATAGATTATCACAACTATTTATTTTGCATAGAGCATATAAAACACCACTACAAATGTATAGGTGGGGAGGAAGAGATTCCCCCAATGTCCAAAGTGTAAAATACACCAGGGGGATTTTATACATCTAATATGGAGATGTCCAAAATTACATCGGTACTGGGAAGAAATCTCTTAGTGTATAAATAGATTGGCTCAGGTATCAGTCCCTTTAGATCCCTTTGGTGCTATAGATGCCTAGCTATTTTCAAAAGGAAAATATCTTATGATAACTAGATTGCTGTACCTGGCGAGAAAACGTATTGCATGACATTGGATGGCACCGGGGGTACCCACAGGGAGGCAGTGGACCCAATACGTAAACTCCCTACTCCTAAGAGAAAGATTGTCATACAGCCGTAGAGGGGAAATTAGCAAATTTGAACTTACATGGCAACCATGGTTGGAGGATGCCAGTCTCGCATTACCCCAATTGGTAATGGATACACTTCGGAGATAGGGAGCCTAGAGGGGTATAGAGGGGGGAAGATGGAAAGTGCAAACTAAAGGAAGGGAAAAGAGAAGGGGGAAGGGAAAGAAAAGGGAAGAAAGAGAGAAAGAAGGGAAAGAAGAGAAGGGAAACGTACACGCACCAGACCCTGGAGTAGCCTGTGGGTAGAAGAAAAATCAAAGTTAGTCACAAGAGGAAATAAATAAGGTGATGGTGGAGGGGGAGGGGGGTGGGGGAGGGAAGGGAAGGGAAGGGAAGAAGGAAAAAGAAAAATAGAAACAACACACAGGCTACACCATGGGTGCTCAACCTGTGGCTCTCCAGCTGTTGCAAAACTACAATTCCCATAATGCCTCAGCCTTTGGGAGACATGCTTGTACCTGTCAGCGGCTTGCAATGCCTCCTGGGAATTGTAGTTCCGCAACAGCTGGAGAGCTACAGGTTGAGCACCCATGGGCTACACGGTTGATAATAAAAATAAGGTTTTATGAAATTGTAATTAAATGTCTTTTTAAATGAATATTTTTGTATATGATTGAAAACACAGAGTGTACCACAAGAGTAAAATTTCTATAAAAAAAAAAAGGAATTTATATTAAAAAAAGTATTGGTTGGGTTTTATTTTCTGCTATGTGATCAATTAGCTTTTTTTTTTCTTAGCATGTAAAGGAAATTTTTGCATAATGCCCCTTATAATGGCCTTATAAATGTTTAAAAATGTACAGCGATCTGTTTCATTGGCATTGTTTACTTCAACGAATTGTTTCAATGCCTTTGATATTTGATGTGCATAGTTCTAAGTATGCCATTAGAAAGGTGTTGAACAGCCAAAAATTTGCTTGGGTTGCCATTATTTCATTCTGTGACTGTTATTGTTACAGAATCATGGTGTGACCATGAAATAGTTTCCTTACTAGAGAATGTTATTTGTTGTAATGACTATTTGTCAGAAAGTATCATATCAATTCGAGAATACATTTGATGTGCCACTGAAAAATAAGTGTAATTGTGTTTGGAGCCATGTTGGCACCTTCAAATGTCAAGCAGGTCATGGCTATGAAAGACACATTTTTAAACAGTTAGCATATTTCCTATTTGGTGCTGTAGAGTCCATAAAAGGGTCACCCACTGTGTAAAATCTCCACCTTTGAACAGTAGGCCTTGGTCTAGTTTTGATGGCTTTGTTGAGGAATCGTACCTATCTGACATTGGAAGCATATATACAGTGTTTACCAAAGTACAAAGCATGTTATTATTCCTACAAATCAAATCTTCCACACCATGAATATATTGCAAAAAGATTGTGGAGCACATCACAGTTGTGACTCTTATTTTCGGAGTTTGCTGTTAAGATGTGAGGAACATGTTTAAAGTTCAATTTAGGTAGTTTGGATCAGGCAAAATGTTATTGCTGCACAAACAGAATGGCTCCGTACAGGGAGCTGGATTCTCTCAGCAGTGTTGATCATTTTATGGAGGCCTTTGAGCGCTATGGCAATATTAATAAAATGGTGTAGCAGAGTGAATACAAAGGAAATGGGGACTGGAGAGAGTACCTTCTTTTTTCCAGTGTACCAAGTAGTGATAGCATGCTGACAGCATTCCTTATGAGATGGGAAAAAAATATATATTGCCCCAAAATGAGGGCTAACTTACACTTGTGTTGTCTGTGCAAAGCAACCTGCAGTGAATAACTTTTCGCAGAGCAGCAAGGGGCAACTGACAGGCATTCATAATGTAAATTTTCAGCAACATATATAAAAAAAAATCTGCAAAAAATTTTACATTTAAAATGTCAATTTGATCATTCTGATGCCGCGTACAGACGGTCGTTTTTTGTGATGAAAAAAAAAACGATGTTTAAAATCATGAAATAAAACAACGTTTTTGAAACTTCATTTTCAAAAATGACGTTGCCTACACTCATCGTTTTTCCAAAATGCTCTAGCAAAGCGAGGTTACGTTCACCACTCTTTTCCATTGAAGCTCGCTTCATAACTAGCTTCTGAGCATGCGCGGGTTTAAAAACGTTGTTTTAAACGTCGTTTTGCCCACACACGGTCATTTTTTGTGAAACAAAAAACGACGTTTTGAAAAACGACACAAAAAATATATTGCAAAAAGATTGTGGAGCACATCACAGTTGTGACTCTTATTTTCGGAGTTTGCTGTTAAGATGTGAGGAACATGTTTAAAGTTCAATTTAGGTAGTTTGGATCAGGCAAAATGTTATTGCTGCACAAACAGAATGGCTCCGTACAGGGAGCTGGATTCTCTCAGCAGTGTTGATCATTTTATGGAGGCCTTTGAGCGCTATGGCAATATTAATAAAATGGTGTAGCAGAGTGAATACAAAGGAAATGGGGACTGGAGAGAGTACCTTCTTTTTTCCAGTGTACCAAGTAGTGATAGCATGCTGACAGCATTCCTTATGAGATGGGAAAAAAATATATATTGCCCCAAAATGAGGGCTAACTTACACTTGTGTTGTCTGTGCAAAGCAACCTGCAGTGAATAACTTTTCGCAGAGCAGCAAGGGGCAACTGACAGGCATTCATAATGTAAATTTTCAGCAACATATATAAAAAAAAATCTGCAAAAAATTTTACATTTAAAATGTCAATTTGATCATTCTGATGCCGCGTACAGACGGTCGTTTTTTGTGATGAAAAAAAAAACGATGTTTAAAATCATGAAATAAAACAACGTTTTTGAAACTTCATTTTCAAAAATGACGTTGCCTACACTCATCGTTTTTCCAAAATGCTCTAGCAAAGCGAGGTTACGTTCACCACTCTTTTCCATTGAAGCTCGCTTCATAACTAGCTTCTGAGCATGCGCGGGTTTAAAAACGTTGTTTTAAACGTCGTTTTGCCCACACACGGTCATTTTTTGTGAAACAAAAAACGACGTTTTGAAAAACGACACAAAAAATTCGAGCATGTTCGAATTTTTTTTTTTTACGTTTTTCAGAAGACATAAAACGACATTTTGCCCACACACGGTCATTTTAAATGACGTTTTCAAAAACGTAGTTTTTTTTTCATCACAACGACCGTCTGTACGCGGCATTAGTCATTACTTGGTTTTAGAAAATTAATTTTTAGAATTTAGAACAGTATATATATGTTGTATATATGTTGTATTCCTGACATACTGTATATACAAAACCATATTATCAGTTTAACCACTTAAGCACTGGAAGAAATTCCCCCTTAATGACCAGGCCTTTTTTTGCAATACAGCACAGCTTTAACTGACAATTGCGTGATAGTGCGACGCTGTTCCCAAATAAAATTGACGTCCTTTTTTTCCCAAAAATGTTGGTGGTGTTTTTTATTTATTTTTTATTATTTCTTTATTGATTTTTTAATAAAAGACATCTTTACATTAAGCATCTTCTTCTCATCTAAGACACACATAATTGAAAAGTATCAACCACAATATAAACCCAGACACCCTTCCTCTCCCCACCCTCCCTGTCCCAGAACCCCCAGGCCATTTTCTTTTCTCACATCGAGTCGATCATGAAATATGCTTTCTTATGCTCCCATCATTTCTGCGAATTTCATTGTCTGCTTGTAGTCTACCCATCGCTTCCATTTCTCCTCGTACTCCTCTAAGCCCTCTATGTCACTGAACCTTAAATATTCTAGATTTTGTATTTCATTTATTTTATTACACCAATTCCCCACTCAAGGGCTTTGCCTTTCTTGTCTGGGTAATAAGCTCTTGGCGGCATTTAACAGCTGTGGGAGCAGTGTTTTTGAGTATCGCTTAGATGGGGTTCTAATCCCATGATGTAAACAACCCCACGGGTCATTTGGAACTTCGATATCAGTTATTTCTGTTATTAGATATCTAATCTTACTCCAGTTTTCTTTTATTTTCGGGCATGTCCACCATATATGTGCCATAGTCCCTATTTCTCTGCACCCTCGCCAACATAATTCTGATGTTTCCTTATGGCATTTATGTACCTTATCAGGTGTTATGTTCCAGCTTACCAGACACTTATAATTTAGCTCCGTCATCTGACATGGAATGTGCCCTCTTCATTAGTTGCTTTATTTCTGTTTCATTCAACTGTGCTTCTAGTTCCTCCTCCCACTTCCTAATGTATGGCGATATGTCCAGCCCTTTCACATCCTTCAATATTTTATAAATCTTGGAGGTCACTTGGTGGTATTTGATCACCTCTGCGTTTTTTATTTTTTGTGCTATAAACAAAAAAAACAGCAAACATTTTGGAAAAAAACACAATATTTTTTACTTTTTGCTATTATAAATATCCCCAAAAAATGTTTTCAACAGTTTAGGCCAATATGTATTCTTCTACATATTTTTGGTAAAAAAATCGTAATAGGTGTATATTGATTGGTTTGCGCAAATATTATAGCGTCTACAAAATAGGGTATATATATATATATATATATATATATATATATATATATATATATATACCGTGTTTCCCCGAAAATAAGCCTGGGTCCTACTGACACAGTAGGGCTTATTTTCGGGGTAGGTCTTATGATGCCATGTGCTGTCTCTCCCCCTACCTGTCTGTCACAAATCCCCTGTGTAAAAGTGCTTGCAGAATGTTGGTATCACACAATGCAAAACTGCTGCATGCTGAGATGTAGTGCCACATACCTTCTTATATTGCCTGTGACACACAGGTCTGCAGAGGAAGGGGGGCCCGAGATCCCCTGCTGACATCTTGGAGAGGGAGAGATTAGCTGAGTGCAGCTCCTCGCTTGCTTTGCCTGCCGGAGCTCTGCACAGGGAGGGGGACTGAAATACCCGCTGACATCTCGGAGAGGGGGAGACCAGCTGAGTGCAGTTTGCCACTTCCTTAGCCTGCCGAACCTCTCCTTCCTGCTCCGAGCACCGTGGGGGGGAGAGAGAGAAGCAAACAAGCAGGAGATCAGCTGATCGCAGAGCGCCTGTATTCTGAAGGTACATGACACAATTGACACACACGGTCTACACTATACACTACTGCAACAAAGTAGTGTATACACTATACACACAAGCACTCCACACTAGGGATTATTTTCGGGGTAGGGCTTATATTGCAGCTCTTCCCGAAAATCGGGGTAGGTCTTACTTTCGGGGAAACACAGTATCTATATATATATGGAATTTTTATTATAATTTTCTTTTACTAGTAATGGCGGTGATTTTTGGCGGTGATCAGAAATTTTTAGCGGGACTGCAACATTGCGGCGGACAGATCGGACACTTTTGACACTTTTTTGGGACCATTGACATTTATACAGTGATCAGAGCTATAAATAGCCACTAATAACTGTATAATGCCACTGGCAGGGAAGAGATCAAGGGGTTACGTGTGTCCTAACTGTGGGGGCAGTGTACTGACTAGAGGAGGAGAGAGATCGTTGTTCCTGATCACTAGGAACATCAGATCTCTCTCTACTACCCCTGTCAGAATGGGGATCTGTCTGTTTAGATTGACAGATCCCCATTCTGGCTCTCTGTGGAGCGATCGCAGGTGGCTGGCGGACATTGCGGCCGCCAGTCACACACATCGCCTCAGCGTGTGCCCCCTATAGCCCTTAAAGCAGCCACATCTATGGCAATGCACCCAGGGGAGCCAATCTGTCACCGTATAATGATGGTGGCAGGTCAGCAAGTAGTTAAAAGCATACAGTACATCAGGAAAGTAATCACAGCGATTCACTTTTTCCACATTTTGTTGTGTTACAGCTTTTTTACAAAATGGATTCAATTAATTATTTTCCTCAAAATTTTACAAACAATACCCCATAATAACAATATGAAAGAAGTTTGTTTGAAACCTTTGAAAATGTACTAAAAATAAAAAACGGTGGGAAAAAAATCACAAGTATTCACTAGAATTTTTTTTACACTGAAATATTTTGTAAGTTACTCCCGAAATTTGTTTTTATTTATTTTGTTTCGTTAAAAAATGCATTAGTCCGAATATTCAGATTCATTAAGGTCGAATATGTCATTGAAGGCCTATGGTGTCTGTTGAATGTTCTAAGAAGATTTGACAGAGAAAATCGTACATGACACCACAATCGTACATTTCCGGTCGAATGTTCCGCCTACAAGCTATAGAAGAATTCTAATGTTGTATGACACTAGTAATAATTATATTTATAAATTATTATTACTAGTCAACCAACATTCAAATTCTTCTATAGCCTATGGGTCGAGCATTTGACCGGAAATGTACGATTGTGGCGTCGTACAGTTTAGCTGCTTCGTCGGATCTTCTTAGAACTTTCGACAGACACCATAAGCCTTCAATGACAGATTCAACATTTGTATGTTTTTCACTGCTCTGTCAAATCTTCGTCGTTCATGTCGAATGGTCTACCCCAACACTGTCTCTATAATGTCAAATCTTTTCTCTCTATGTTGAATCTTTCCTCAATATGTAGAATAATCTTGGACTAATAGAGTTAAGGTTAGGCACATTTGACCACAGGTTCGGTAGACAAAGGTTGCTATTGTCAGCGTCATGTCGAATCTCCTATCTATATTGAACTGTTGTAGCAACGAAAACGAAAATAAAGCATTTTTTTATGTCGGATCTTTCGGATTTTGCATTCTGCGCATTCGTTTGTTAAAACGATAACAAAAATACCCAAAATTCGGACGAAAATGCATTAGGATGAAAATGAATGCACATGTCTAGTATTCACAGCCATTGCTCAATACTTTGTTGAAGCACCTTTGGCACCAATTACAGCTTTCAGTCTTTTTTTAGTATGATGCTACAAGCTTGGCACACGTATTTTTGGGCAGTGTCTCCCATTTTTTTGCAGGACCTCTCAAGCTCCATCAGGTTGGATGGAGAGCATTGGTGCACAGCCATTTTCAGATCTCTCCAGAGATGTTCAATCAGGTTCAAGTCTGGGCTCTGGCTGGGCCACTCAAGGAAATTCAGAGTTTTCTAATAGCCACTCCTTTGTTATTTTGGCTCTTGGATGTGTACTTAGGGTCGTTGTCCTTTTGGAAGATGAACCTTTGCCCCAGTCTGAGGTCCAGAGCGGTCTGGAGCAGGTTTTCATCAAGGATGTCTCTGTACATTGCTGCATTCATCATTCCCTTGATCCTGACTAGTCTCCCAGTTCCTGCAGCTGGAAAACATTCCCACAGCATGATGCTGCCACCACTATGCTTTACTGTAGGGATGGTATTGGCCAGGTAATGAGCAGTGCCTTTTTTCCTCCAGACATGATGTTTGCCATTCAGGGCAAAGAGTTCAATCTTTGCTTCATCAGACCAGAGAATTATGTTGCTCATGGTCTCAGAGTCCTTTGGATGCCTTCTGGTAAGCTCAAGGTGTGCTGTCATGTGCCTTTTACTGAGGAGTGGCTTCCGTCTGGCCACTCTACCGTAGAGGTCTGATTGGTGGAGTGCTTTAGAGATGGTTGTTCTTCTGGATTGTTCTCCTCTCTCCACAGAGAAATGCTGGAGCTCTGTCAGAGTGACATTCATGTTCTCAGTCACCTCCCTTACTAAGGCCCTTTTCCCTGATCGCTCAGTTTGGCCGAGCGACCCTCTCTAGAAAAAGAGTCCTGGTGGTTCCAAACTTCTTCTATTTATGGATGATGGAGGCCACTGTGCTCATTGGGACCTTTAATGCTGCAGAACATTTTCTGTACGCTTCCCCAGATTTGTGCCTCGATGCAACACTGTCTTGTAGGTCTACAGACAATTCCTTGGACTTCATGGCTCTGTTTGTGCACTGACATGCACTGTCAACTGTGGGACCTTATTGTTGTGCTTTTTTAAGGTCATTTTTACCCGCACAGTAATTTATTTTGAATTCTTTTATAACGAAGATATTTTTAAATACAAGTCAACTTATATGACATAGTCTATAATATGAACTTATTCACGGAGATGTATGATCATACCGAATAGCTAATTTATTGGTAGACAAAATATGAATATTTACATGAAATTAAAATACCAATTGCGTTACATGGGCGACTTGAAAATCAACAAAATACCCCCAAAATGGGCATGCAATTTACTTGACATTAGCGCCATGGTAAGTTCTCAAAATAACTAACAGGATAACTAACCAGCAATGATAGTAAAACCGCTTTTTGTTAATTCACCAAAACTGGGACAACATTTCTTTGTTCTGTGACGAAAGTTACCATTGTTCAGACTTTCACACAAGCTTGTAAAAGTTAGAGATAGCTAATTCAATTGTTAGTGTCTTGGATGCTTAGCAAACATGGCTAAGATGTGTTTTTTTTTTTTTTTTCGTTTCTGAATAGCTTCCATTTCAATGTCTCATCTCAAATTTGCGGCCTAATGGACTTTTCATGTTTTTGTTGGTAAATATTAAATTATTATTATTATTTTCGCCAAAACCCATAACATGATATAGACAGGTGTGTGTCTTTCTAAATCATGTCCAATCAACTGAACTTACCACAGGTGGACTCTGATCAAGCTGTAGAAAAATCTCAAAGATAATCAGTGAAAACAGGATGCACCTGAGCTCAATTGTGAGTGTCATGACAAAAGTTGTGAATACGTATGTACCTGTGATTGTTTTGTTTTTTTATTTATTTTTTTAAATGCAAAGATATCAAACTTCTTTTACGTTGTCATTATGTGGCATTGTTTGTAGAATTTTGGAATAAGAGCCGGTTCACACTGGGGTGACTTGCGATCCGACTTCATGTCGCCTCAAGTCGTCCCAAGTCGCGCTGTAGAGAAAAACAATGGAAGTGAATGGGAGCTGTGTTAATACACACGACTCAAGGCGATCCGACTTCAGAAAAGGTTCCTGTACTACTTCAATCCGACTTGTAGGCGATTTGTACCCATTGATTTCAATGGAAGTCGCCTCAGAAGTCGGATCACTGTCTTATCTGAAGCTACTTTCCAGGAAGATAACATACATTTCTCAGGCAAATCTCTCCTGCCTCCCTCCCTCCCCCTCCCTCTCCCAGAGCTGATTGTTGTTTTATTGGCCACTGGAAAGTCTCCTGTCCTGGAGACGACTTCAAGTTGTGTTGTAAATCGCCCCAGATCGCCCTGTGGTTCATGCTCAAGTCGTGTCGGAGTCGCCTCTGAAAGTCGTGCTGGAAGTCGTGTCGCCCTAGTGTGAACCGGCTCTAAGGCTGTAACATAACAAAATGTGGAAAAAAGCAAGTGCTGTGAATACTTTTCGGATGCACTGTATAAACATACTTTATATACAAAACCATATTATCAGTTTAAAAGCATGTTTTGCAAAAAAAAATTATATTCATAGTTACATTGTTATGTAGTACAATGTTGATTAAAGACACCAGTTCATCCAGTTAAACCTGGGTATGTGTGTGACTACTGACTTACACATCTGAAAGTCTTAAATTTATCTATACTCTCCGTTGACACCACTGGCTGTGGAAGGAAGTTTCATATCCTTACTGCTCTAATAGTAAAGAACTCCTTACTCAGTTTAACCACTTGACCTCTGGAAGATTTACCCTCTTCATGACCAGGCCATTTTTTTGTGATATGGCACTGCATTACTTTAACTGACAATTGAGCGGTCATGCGATGCTGTACCCAAATTTGTGTCCTTTTTTTCCCACAAATAGAGATTTTTTTTGGTGGTATTTGATAACCTCTGTGGGTTTTTTGTGCTATAATCAAAAAAAAGGCTGACAATTTAAAAAAAATACATATATATTTTTTACTTCCTGCTATGAAACATATCCAATAAAAAAATGGAAAAAATCGAATTTCTTCATCAATTTAAGACAATGTGTATTCTGCTACAAATCTTGGGTAAAAAAATTCCAATAAACGTATATAGATTAGTTTGTGCAAAAGTTATAGCGTCTACAAACTATGGCATATTTTTATATGTATTTATTTATTTATTACTAGTAATGGCAACGATCAGTGACTTATAGCAGATATTGCAGCAGTCATACACTAACTGACACGTTTGACACTTTTTGGGGACCAGTGACACTGGTACAATGATCAGTGCTAAAGATATGCACTGCTACTGTACTAATGACACTGGCTGAGAAGGGGTTAAACATCAGGGTTAATCAAAGGGTTAACTGTGTGCCTGACCAGTGTTTTAGTGTACTGTGGGAGGTGTTTTTACTAGGGGAAGAGATGGATCCTAGTTCATGCATTGCAGAGACACAGATCCATGCCTTCCCTGCTGTCAGACTGCCGTTCTGCCTCTGTGCTGGATGATCGGTGGGTGTCGGTAGACATCGAGTCCATGGTACCCACAGATCAGCTCCCGCTGTGTATAATCACAGCACGAGCAGGCCACAGGCAATGCGCATGCACGCCCCCTACCCGGAAGAATGTGCCACCTTCCACCTCATATGTAGGGTATACAGTCGGCTAGTAGTTAAAGTTGAACTACTTCTCATCCAGCTTCATTGTGTGGCCAAATGTCTTTTTTAGAACCCTTACAATTTATAATCTCCCCCACAAGGCTATTTGACAATTTAAAAATGTATATATCTTAAACATATCCCCTCATAAACACCTTTCCCCCGGAGAGAATACATTTATTGATTTAATTTTTATAGTCACTCCTCGTTAGTTTTGTTAGCCCTTCACTGGACTCTCTCCAATTCAAGCACATGCTTCCTGAGGATTAAGGACCAAAATTGGACCACATACTCAAGATGTGGTAGAAATACAGTAGTGATTTATCCAGAGTAAATACCCTTTTTAACCACCTCAATACAGGGCACTTACACCCCCTTCCTGCCCAGGCCATTTTCTGCTTTCAGTGCTGTCACATTTTGAATGACAATTGTGCAGTCATCATACACTGTAACCATGTGAAATTGTTATAATTTTTATTTTTCATAGTTTCTGTCAGTAAAGTTTGTAAATAAGTAATTTTTCTCCTTCACTGATGGGTGCTCCTGGGTGTCCTAGCAACACGATGCGGCCGCGCTCCCGGGAGTGTGCGCCACCGGAAATGTGCAGGGAAGCTGTCATATGATGTCCACCCAGAACGTGAGCCGCACCTTCCCACCGTCATTTGATGGTGGGTGGGTGGCAAGTGGTTAATGTATATTAACAGTTTACTGCCCTTGCTTGTTGCAGCTTATAATTGCATGCTATTGCTGAGTCTGTGATCTACCAGGACCCCCAGATTCTTTACCATTCTCAAATCCTCCAAAGGTTCAAAGGTTCTCCCCTAGTATGAAGCTGATGTTCATATTTTTAGCTTACAAATGCATTACTATACATTTTTCTGTTTTAAACCTCATGTGCCATTTAGCTGCCCAAACCCACTATTTTGACTAGGTCCTCTTGTCAAGTTGTTATATCCTGTTGTGTTATTGACCTGCTTAATTTTTCATAATAAGCAAACACTGGGATTTAACAATTTATTCCAACATCTCTATTGTTTAGGGTAAGTTAAACAGACATGGTCGCAGGACAGAGCTCTGTGGTACCCTGCTCACAACTCCAGACCATTAAGAAGATATGCAATTAAGCCCCACCCTCTAATTGTGCTTCTACAACCAGTTTCTATCCAGGTACATACAACATCATCGATGCCAAGAGACCTTAATTTGTATATTAAGCTTTTATTGGGTACTGTATCAAATACCTTAGCAAAATCCAGATACAATACATCCACAAGTCGTCCCTTATTCAAAGAACAACTTACTTTAAGGCTGGGTTCACACTGAAAATGAATGTGGCTGACAGCAGGGATCCGGTGCGTCCCCATTCTCAGTTTCAGGGCCGAATGAGGCCCGAATGTTTGCCTGAATTCATACTTGAAAGTGAGCCAAAGACACGCAGGTTCCTTCTGCTTTGCGCTCTGCAGCCGTCACGGAGATGCGTGATCCAGCTTCATTGAGAGCCAATCACAATCTTCTGTCATGCAAATTGGATGCAGGAAATCCACATCCAATTCGCATAAGTGTGAACCCAGCCTTAAATGCTAAAAAATGGGTTTGGCAAGTTTTTTCCTAAAACCATGTTGGTTGATACTATTGATGCTTTTTGCATCAGCACATTCTTGAATATGATCCCTTATTATTCCTTCCAATAGTTTACATACTATTCATGTTATGCTGACTGATTTGTAGTTTCCAGGTATGTCCATTCCAGTCAGTAAGCTGTCCTTAAAATTTAGAAACAATGGTCTTGCTATAACATGGCTAACTTCTTTGAGAACTCTCGGGTAAACCATCAGGTCCTGGTCATTTATTCACATTAGTTTTTTTTAGCCACAAGGGTATAGTCAATATAATTTAGCATTACTCTCTTGTTTTTTTATACCCTTCCTTTTTGTATAAACTGAGGAGAAGACTGAATTTAATATAGTTGCCTTCATTCTGTCACTTGTGACCAACTTCCCCTGATCATCTTTTATGTACAGTAATCAATATGTTATGACCTCACCTTTTTACTATCAATATATTTGAAAATATTTGGGGGATTTTCCTCCCACCAAAACTCTCTTCAGTAATCTGTTTTTCATGCTCTATTTTAGCTGTTCTGATCACACCATTGCATTTCTTATTGCATTCTTTGCCGTTTTGGAATGTGATGATGACTCTTCATCTTTATATTTATTAACAGGCTGATTTTTCTCATTTATATGACTTTTTACTTTAGTATTTAGCCACTCAGGAGTAACTTTTGTTCTTTTATATTTGTTACCTAGTGGAATTCACTGACAAATGCTGTTGTTTATTATGTTCTTAAAATACCCCCACTTTTCTTCAGTGTTCTTTGTTGCAAGAATTTGATCCCATTTAGTGTCATTGCATTCTTTGCAGTTTTGGAATGCTGATGATGACTCTTCATCCTTGCCACCCAGGAGTAACGTATGTTCTTTTTTACTTTATTGCCTAGTGGAATGCACACAAGAAAAATCCCAGAATAAAATGGGATTATAGCGGGTCCAAAGAAAAAAGGTCAAGTCATGTATAAACAGAAATATATATATAAAAAATAACAAATTTATTATTACAATAAAAAAAAACTGACATACTACAAGAAAAGACTGGTATGCAATTAAAAAGAACCATAGTTACATAACAAAGATGCATATATTAGCATGATGGCATAGGCATATTACAGCTGGATGAAAACTGCTGCAAATCGTGAAACCCCAACGCGTTTTGAAATAAAGATTCCTTCTCCGAGGGGTTGATAGAAAGAAGCAGGATATTTGTTCTATAAACAAACAAAAATATACGATAATATACATCCTCAAAAATTGTATAAATATATGTTGTAAACATGTCTTCGTGATCTCGTATTGCAATATATATATATATATATATATATATATATATATATATATTGTGACAGGAAGTCAGGTAAATATGTGGGTGTTGTCACGGACGGGACATACATTTCTGCCTTGTTAGACAATGCACTAATTGTTTTTAGATGTCGGCTGAAAAATGTAGCCAGGAAAGGCTTGAGGCCGTCGAAAAACTTCAGCTGTTCAGAATGAGGCAATTAAGGCCTCTATAAGTAGTCCAAAGGATTACCACTAATTGGCTGCATCATCCTGAGTCTTTGTGAGTAAGGAGTGCAGTGCCAGAAGGTCTTCTGTGGAGGTGAGGAGAGGATTGATTTTTCTGTGTGAAAAAAAATCAAAAGACTATTGTTTTTCTGCTGTATGACCAGCACTGTCTACCCAGCAGTAGGCTGTGTTAGACTTCATAGATAGGTTCCTGTGTGGAAGGTAGACGCCCAAAGTGGCTAGGATTTATTTTATGTTTGATTTTGTTTATGCTGTTTGGATGCTTGCAATTGTTTTCCAGCAAGATGGAAAAATAAACCAAAAACTTTGTTTTCAACCGTCTTCGACTGCCAGTCTGTATAAATTCAGTGTGTGGTGAACCCATCCAAAGGGGGCACACACCCCGCTACCGAGCTAACCCCTCACACATGGTGGAGTGCCGCGGGCAGTTAAAGTAAACCCAAAATGGAGGAGATACTGAAACAGCTGGTTTTATCAAATGCAAATCAACAGCAGACGAATGCAGATTGGCAGCGGAGCATTGCAGCTCAACAACAGAGCCTTGCAGCTCAATAACAGGTTCACCAAGAGAGTATTGCAGCTCACCGAGAGAGCATGGCAGGCTTGGAACAGAGACACCAGCAGCAAATGGAGGCCATCGTGACACAGCTTCAGAGACAGCAGACCGAGGCTGGGAGTCAGGCCAGGAACATACCGACTTTTTGGGACAGAGAACTGGGATACCAACAAAGCCCAGCAGGGAATTTTCTGTTGTTGGAGGAGTGCAAAGACTTTGAAATATTTGACTCATTTACTGGTATCCTTGGAAAAAGTCCACCCTTAACATCTCACTGGGAGCAGTGGGACACATATTGCGAGGATCTGACCAAGTACACAAAGCTAACTAGTTTTGAAATATGGGGAACAAAAGAGGTGGATTATATTCGTCTTGATGACTTTTCAAGTCCCTATCAGGATGAAGAAGTTATCAGTAAAACCCCCACTCTTGCTCAGCTAAACAGTGAGGAGCTTTGTGAAGACCTATTTGAAAGAGTCCCCATACCTGTGCAAAAGGCTTTGAGTGGTGTTGAAATGAACATGGATGAAATTGATCAGGTGATCATAGTGGGTGGAGCCACTCGTGTACCTAAAGTTCAAGAATGGCTTCTTAAAGCAGTGGGCAAGGAGGAGTTGGGAAAGAACATAAATGCAGATGAAGCAGCAGCTATGGGGGCTGTATATCAAGCAGCTGCTCTTAGCAAGGCATTCAAAGTTAAGCCATTTGTAGTTCGAGATGCAGCCAAGGAAAATACTTGTTTTTGTGGTGCTGTAGCCAAAAAGCAGGAAAGGACAATTGAAGAGCCCTCCATAGGCCGAAGAAGCTGTGCCATTTTGCCTTTCATAGAGACTCAAAAGCTTTTCTGTCCTCCGCAGAATGTGGCCACAATTGGAAGTGTGAGAAGCCCAGCCATGGAAGCGGACTATTACAGCCCCAAACACTCAGATGACGGTGGTGCAACCCCAGTTCAAGATGAGCGTGACTCTGATGATGAGGGAAATAACAGACAACATGGATCAGATGTTGAAAGTCCAGTGCATCGATATGAGAATGACAACAGCGATGATGACATGAAAGGAGGAGGCAGCGGATCTGAGAATGAAGCAAATGATTCAGAAGATGATGAACCTAGGGAGCGAACATCCAGCGATGTAGAAAATGGTAGCAATAATCGTAATGCTAGTGACTCTGAAAATGAAGATGCTCAAAATCACATTGCCAGTGATTCGGATGATGAGCCAACCAGACAAAAAGGCAGTGGTGATGATGATACACCTGTGAAAGGAGGCTTCCCAGTAATATGTACCAGAAGAATGGTCTGCATCACGACAAGTACACTGTGAAGAAATCTCGCAGGACAGATGTGGAAGACCTGACTCCAAATCCAAGAAAACTTCTGCAGATTGGTGGTGAACTGCGTAAACTGAATAAAGTAATCAGTGACCTAACACCCGTATCGGAGCTTCCTGTCACTGCCAGGCCGCGATCTCGTAAGGAGAAAAACAAGCTGGCTTTCAGAGCTTGCCGTCAAAAAAAATGGCAGTTCAATGCTTCCACGCATGCGTTGAAGTCATTTGACGCATGCGAGGGATGGCGGCCGCTCGGACATGTACGGTAGGTCTGTACAGACGACCGAACATGTCCGACGGACAGGATTCCAGCGGGCATGTTTCTAAACATGTTAAGAAATATTTGCCCGCTCGAAAAAGGACCGGCGGGCAAATGTACGGTGGAATCCTGTCCGCTCGGCTGTACAGACGACCGAACATGTCTGCTGAAACTGGTCCGCGGACCAGTTTCAGCAGACATGTTCGGTCGTCTGTACGGGGCCTTATAAGCAACAGAAGGAAAAAGATGAAGTAAACAAGGAAAATGAGGAACTGAAAAAAAGGGTGAAACGTTTGATGAGCAGCGTACAGAGCAAGTCTGATCTGGACAGTAAACAGAGCATGATAGATGAGCTTCAGAAGAAAATTAAAAAGCTTGAACTGTTAACGCATCGCCCCGGTGCTAAAATGGGGAATGCAGATGGGTTGTCCCGAGTATATGCCTGCCTGGCAACCTGTGTCCCAACCCTAGGGTTGAAACAAGAGGGGGGGTATGTGACAGGAAGTCAGGTAAATCTGTGGGTGTTGTCATGGACAGGACATACATTTCTGCCTTGTTAGACAATACACTAATTGTTATTAGGCGTCGGCTGAAAAATGTAGCCAGGAAATGTTTGAGGCCGTTGAAAAATTTCAGCTGTTCATAATGGGGCAATTAAGGCATCTATAAGTAGTCCAAAGGATTACCACTAATTGGCTGCATCATCCTGAGTCTTTGTGAGTAAGGAGTGCAGTGCCAGAAGGTCTTCTGTGGAGGTGAGGAGAGGATTGATTTTTCTGTGTGAAAAAAATCAAAAGACTATTGTTTTTCTGCTGTATGACCAGCACTGTCTACACAGCAGTAGGATGTGTTAGACTTCATAGATAGGTTCCTGTGTGGAAGGTAGACGCCCAAAGTGGCTAGGATTTATTTTATGTTTGATTTTGTTTATGCTGTTTGGATGCTTGCAATTGTTTTCCAGCAAGATGGAAAAATAAACCAAAAACTTTGTCTTCAACCGTCTTCGACTGCCAGTCTGTATAAATTCTGTGTGTAGTGAACCCATCCAAGGGGTCACACACCCCGCTACCGAGCTAACCCCTCACAATATATATATATATATTGTTAGATTGGGGTGATCAGACTCCAGCGGTAGGTGCGTTTTTAGTGAGTACACCAGTCCAGAACTGAATTTTAAAGGGCCTGGTAGCCCACTTTTACTTAAAAGCACAAAAAGTTCACAAATACATCAGTAGCCCTCGCAGGGGGTTCTACCATTACTGTATCTTGCATACTCAATACTTTAGCCTCCTGGCTTTCATTCTTGCCATCCGGCTGTTTCAGGCCTTTAGCCTAGGCCTTAGGTCTGTTCCTCAGAACAAACAGAGTTTCCTACAGTTAAGCTCACTCCTCGCTTATTCCTGGTCAGCGCCTTGCTGCTTAATCACCAATGACATCTGCCTCCTGCAGACATGCATGCTCTAGCTGCTCCCATGCAGCATCTCGGACTCCTTTCAGAGGGATGGGAGTCCACCTGACTCCTAGGAACAGACTTCCTGTCTATGGGGTCCTGAGTAAAACACACAGCTGTGCAATTAATGTGTCTTTCTCTCCAAAATCTTGGGCGTAAACCAGCAATCTTTAAGATAGCACAGAGTCCCACCACCACATATCCTCCCCCCTGTTTCAAACTGGAGGGAGGAACACATAAACCCGTCATCACAAATGGGACACCTCTGTGCCAGCCATTGGCTGCATAGGCCCATTTTTTCCAGGTATGTTTCCACCAACACTTCACCGTGGTGCCTCTGTGCCAACTATCAGCAGCAGGAGTCCTAATCTGCCCAACCTTTTCTCTAAAGGGGCACTCCACCCACATCTTCTTCCGGGTGTGCTTCCACCAGCACTTCTTCCTGAACCGTGGGTTCCCACTAATCTCTTGATCCCTTCTACCTTCTGGCCTCAGGATCCTTCTTTTTCCTCCCACAGACCTACTCTCCCGGGACTGTTGGGGACCCACTTCCACGAAATTTGTCAGGGACTGACCACTCTCACTACCTGACGAAACATTAACCAACAACATTTGTTCCTCGGGTTCACTAACACCTGTGTGGTTACCTTTGGCAACCAAACCATCTGAGATCAACACCACATCCTTCTGTTTAACCTCAATAGCAACCACAAGGGGTTATTCAACTCAACATTGTCATTGGGACCTCTTGTCCCCTTGTTTGCTAGGACAGTGTCTATGGAGGGACCACCTACAGGCAAGCAGTTACTCCCTATGGGACAGTCCCACAGTTTCACATCGCCCCCTGTTGTACAACACTCCAACACACATTTTCCGCCACATTTTCCCACACCAATCTCTTTAACCATTTCTGTGTCCATTGGTACCTCAACCAATACCTCTGAGCTGTCCGACAGTGCTCTACAGTGCTTCCCATACACTTTTTCATTACAGTTACCATTATTGTTGTTATTTCCTGTCAAAGTGTCCCTGGGTTCCTCAAACTGCACCTCTCTGATGGACCGAATTCCCACTACTGCCATGTCCGTTCCGAGCCCTTCCTTTACATGAGGTCTAGCAGGTGAGACAGTACGCGCGCCATGTACCAACCACTGCTCAGCCGCATCTCAGATGGCACCGGCAGGACTACACCCCATCACACCAGCATACGGAGAGACTTCCACTATGTCTATTATTTCTGATTCCTCTAACAATTCCCCTGGGCGCCTTCTACACATAACTGCCGCTAGAAGCACTCTAGAAGAGAACTGTGAGACAACTTTCCACAAAATTAACCAACAGTGCCGCAACCAATTTTCATCAACATTGCTTAATATCGCCTGTACCACCTGTGTCCACCGATTGGTACTACGCAGTACCAGGTCGCCCCTCTGCTGTGGATACATGAAGGTGTACATTGGAAAGATTTTCACCAATTCCAACAACACCTCAGTTATTTCTAGACATGCCGCATCTAAACACAGAACTGTAGGAACTTTTCCTTTACCAACGACGTGGAGGGGCTCATTTGCTAAGGCGTGAGAGGCTGAGTCACTTAAAGAGACACCTACCTCAGAGGCAACTGACAATACTTGCGGCTCCCCCTGAGCACTGCAAATTGCATGTGTCACACTCCCTCTCATTTTCAGCAACACTTAGCGATTACAAATCACTTTCCATTACCCCATCAACCTGACGCTCAACATTCCTCATCTCTTTTGCTGTGGACAAAACCTCTGCTATGTATGCGCCCTTTTCAGATCCTTTCAACTGGAGAGGGTTAACTTCTGCAAAAGCCAACGCACCCTTGTCTACCGGCCCTGCAGCCTCTCCATTTAACATAGCAGAACTTGTGTCCTCTCCACTGTTACCCACTGAGCCTTCTTCCAATAAAGCCAACAAACTTATGGCCCATCTGTCCCAGTCTACTTTTTCTGTGCTCCCATCAGAGGTACTATGCATAACGGCTTCAACTGCCAAAGGAGACACAGGACAGAGTGGCTCCACAGCAAGCACATTTTTAAACACAGCAGGCTGCAATAACATAACTTCACCACTTTGCTCGGGTGACGCTTCATTAAACTCATGAGGACTTTTTCTGCCAGTAGTGGCGGACCGCAGTAACCCATTATCATTACAAGTCATTTCAAACATTTGAGTTTTACCATTTTTCTCATGACCAAGGTCAAGTACCCTCTTATGCATCAGAGCGGCACCACAGTTGTCCCAGGCAACCTCTGGCTCCAACACACAGAGCTCCCTGGAGGTTTTTAAAGACACCTCTGCAGCCTTATATACTGTTGCTAAGGGGAATCACATATCCTTCTTAGCGAATAGTGATGGACGAACATCTGATGGGATGGTTCGTGAATGCTAACCGCAAACTTTCGCAAATGTCCGCGAACCGCAAGTTCGTGGTGGGCCCCATTGACTTTAATGGCAGGCGAATATTAAAAACCTGCAGGTCATATTTGCAGCCACAAAATACTTACTAGCTGTAGACACTGACATACCAGACGTATTAAGTGAAAAACCAGATACATAAGTAAGTGCCGGCCATTACAGGCCCCTAAAAAATAGCTGACAGGCGTTCAACTGACAGAAAACAACTTTGTATTCTGTGGCTGGAGGTACATTAAGCTATTCACTGGATACAGAAGTAAGTGTTGGCCATTACAGGCCCCAAAAATTAGCCCACAGGCGTTCACCTGACAGCAAACAACGTTGTATTCTGTGGCTGGTGGTACAATAGGCATTCACCGGATACAGAAGTAAGTGCCGCCCATTACATGCCCCAAAAATTAGCCCATGGCCACAGGCGTTCATCTGACAGCAAACAACCTTGTATTCTGTGGCTGGTGGTACAATAGGCATTAACCGGATACAGAAGTAAGTGTCGGCCATTACAGGCCCCAAAAATTAGCCCACGGCCACAGGCGTTCACCTGACAGCAAACAACTTTGTAGTATATTGCTGGTGGTACATTAGACATTCACCAGATACAGAAGTAAGCGTCGGCCATTACAGGCCCAAAAAATTAGCCCACGGACACAGACGTTCACCTGACAGCAAACAACTTTGTATTCTGTGGCTGGTGGTACAATAGGCATTCACCGGATACAGAAGTAAGTGTCGGCCATTGCAGGCCCCAAAAATTAGCCCACGGCCACAGGCATTCACCTGACAGCAAACAACTTTGTAGTATGTTGCTGGTGGTACATTAGGCATTCACCAGATACAGAAGTAAGTGTCGGCCATTACAGGCCCCAAAAATTAGCCCACGGCCACAGGCGTTCACCTGACAGCAAACAACTTTGTATTCTGTGGCTGGTGGTACATTAGGCATTCACCGTATACAGAAGTAAGTGTTGGCCATCACAGGCCCCAAAAATTAGCCCACGGCCACAGGCGTTCACCTGACAGTAAACAACTTTGTATTCTGTTGCTGGTGTGTGATGGAGCTAAATAAAATGATTATTTTTGTGTTTTTTACTTTTTCCTAAACCACTCAAATGTTGCTTTGCTTTTCTTTCTAATATTGTTTTATTTCTTGATAAGTATATGTGTGTGTGGGTATATATTACAATGTTACTTTCCTTAAAAGAAGTTATGACAGAGTTTAGAGTTACAGTGCATCTCAGCCTGAAGAAAATGATGGTTTAACTATTAAGTGAAGACAGCTGTTACTTACTCCAAACCCCCTCCATCGAATGAGGCCCCTGTGAGTCTGGGTGGAGGACCCTGTGCGTCTGAGTGTGGCTCGTGGCAAGAATGAACGTCACAAGAAGAAACCCTTATATGGACTGACCAATCAGTTGTGCTTATATGAATGATGTCATTTTGTCTATAAAGCTATAGTAGCAATAAAGGTTTGGCCTCTTTACGCTTGGTCACAGAAGGAAGCAGACTGTTCTTTTTTTGCTTTCACAATTTGAATCAGGGTTAGGTTGCTCTGGTGTTGTGCTAGAGAACGTCCATTTCAGGTGGTACATTAGGCATTCACCAGATACAGAAGTAAGTGTCGGCCATTACAGGCCCCAAAAATTAGCCCACGGTCACAGGCGTTCACCTGACAGCAAACAACGTTGTATTCTGTGGCTGGTGGTACAATAGTCATTCACCGGATATAGAAGTAAGTGTCGGCCATTACAGGCCCCAAAAATTAGCCCACGGCCACAGGCCACACTGTCACCTGACAGCAAACAACATTGTATTCTGTGGCTGGTGGTACATAGGCATTCATCGGATACAGAAGTGAGTGCTGGCCAGTACAGGCCCAAAACATTATCCCACAGGCTGAATTTGAATAAAACATGGTCTACTGGTCACATGTGTTGAATTCCTCTGAGATCCATGCCTCATTCATTTTTATAAATGTGAGGTAGTCAACACTGTTGTGAGCTAGGCGAATGTGCTTATCGGTCACGACCCCTCCTGCTGCGCTGAACGTAATTTTGGACAGGACACTGGACGAGGGGCAAGCCAACAGTTCCATTGCAAATTGTGCAAACTCTGGCCAGAGGTCAAGCCTGCCCACCCAGTAGTCCAGGGGTTCATCACTTCTCAGTGCATCCACATCGGCTGTTAACCCGATGTAGTCGTACAGCTGTCGGTTTAGACGTTCCCTGATGCTGGATCCGGAGGACAGCTGTCGATGGGTCGGCTGAAAGAATGATCTCATATCATTAGTGACCAAGACATTTTCAAACTGCTCTCTTCTTGCAGGCACTGTTGGATTGGTACCCAAAACTGTTTCTCTGTGAGTGGAAATTCCTCTGTCAACGCACGCAAAAGCAGAATGCAGCATTTCTCGAAGCAAGGCCTGGAAGTGCTGCATTCTGATAGCCCTCTGTGATGGTGGTAACATTTCCGCCATGTTTGGGGTCTAAGTATGTTGCCACCCAGTACTCTGGTCCTTGCTCTTTATGCTTTTTTTTACGGGGGTCCCTCTTAAAACACTGGAGCATGAAGGCCCCATTTGCACTAAACTGGAAGCGCTGTACTGGCCTAGCTCCTGCTCATCATCCAGGATAATGTCGTCCTCGTTCTCCTCCCCCCATCCACGGACAACACCAGGGATACCAAAGCTTGTTTAAAGCATGCTCTTCTTGCTCCTCCTCCTCCACCCCGGCACCATCCTCCTCCTCTTCAGACTCCCGTTGTTGACTTGTCTCAGGTGGAGTAACCCCCCCCTGGGAATTCATCCAGCACTGCGACTTCTTCCTGCTCCTGCTCCTCGACGTCTTGATCAATGACACGACGCAATGCACGATCCAGAAAAAGGCGTAAGGTACGATGTCACTGATGGTGCTCTGGATGCGACTAACCAGTTTGCTGATCTCATCAAATGGTCGCAGAAGTCTGCATGAGTCGTGCATAAGCAGCCACTGGTGTGGTGAAAAAAAATCAAGCTCCCAGAACTTGTCCTGCAGCAGAGTTCGTACAGGTAGTCGTTAACTGCACGTTTCTGCTGGAGCAGCCTATAAAGCATATACAAGGTAACTGTCAGCGCAGATACAAAGTACATGTATAGGTAGGGGTATGGTGATTAGTTCATTAGAAATAATAGTAACAGGCAGTTCAATGGTTAAAAATGCAGGTGATTTGGCTGTTCAATGGCGGCTGCTGTCTTCAGAGAGCTGACTCTGTGGTAAACAAAAGAGGGGTAGAGAAAGGAAGCGCCACCTAAGTGCAGTATTAAAGAGGTTCTTTTAATGACACATTGTACATATACACTTACAAGAAGGTAAGGAAAGAAGGCTCATCTGTAACATCCTGTAGTCCCCGTCCCGGATCCATGGGCTGCTTAGAAGTGATGATAGCAGAATGTGTGGAGTCTTTAGGCTTGTCCTGTGGCCATCAGGATGAGGCCTGTTCCAGCCTCACAGGTCATGTGACAGGTCACGTGATTACTTCCGAGGTACACTCCCGGGAGGAGGGTCAGACAGGGAGAACAAAGGCTGATTGGGCTGATGATAGCAGAATGTTACCCTGTCCCATTATCACTAACTTTGAAAGTAGATGTGTCTCCTCCTCCTCATTGTTAGGGGGCCTATAGCAATATAGCATAGACCCATATATAATTTACCATTTGTTTTGTCCCTTTGAAATTCCAGCCACAAAGACTCCACCTCCCCACCAGCCCCTTTAGCAATGTCATCACTCTTATTCACGGTCAATTCATGCTTGACATAAAGGCATACCCCTCCTCCTCTTCTACCCACCCTGTCATTCTGATACAGGGAGTACCCCTGGACAGTTGTAAGCCAGTCATGTGAGTTGTCAAACCAGGTTTCTGATATTCCAAAAATTTCAAAATCCTCCTCATGTATCAGCAGTTCTAGTTCTACCATTTATTAACCAGATTTTTATCATTTATGTTCATGCCTTTTAATTTAGGACACATGCACATTTTATTCTTGCATACTGTTACGGACCGCCTGACATCCCACTTGGTTGCCTCTACCAAGATACAGCGTCCTCCACTCTGGAACCAGGAACCAGGTATTATAGATGAGCATTGCACCCAAGAACTAGACAACACTAGCTTAGGTGCAAACTGGAACTAACTTGGAAATTCAACCAGAATATATACCACACAAAAGCTTGATTACATTATCTTAAACAATGCAAACTCTAAACAGTAATATCATCAGTACATCTAACAGTACATCTAATGAACAGCTAACATAAACAGTAAGCTAATCAACAACAAGCAACTAATAGCCAACAGTAAGCTAATTGACAACTAGTCACCTAGACAAGCCTAGGTGACTCAGATCAGTGCCCGCCCATACAGTACGGCACCAGTTCCCCAGAAAGAAGAAGACCCAGGACTGTCCAAATCTCATTAATTAGCTTTCTTTTCACATTCATTTTCACCCTTGTTTTCAAGTTGGCAGAGACATCATGGCTTCCTTGACCGTTAAATGTGGTAATGTTATCTTGCATTATATAACAGGATATCTTACTGAATGCTTGTAGCTCCCTCAAATACCAAAGCCCATAGTCAGTAGGCAGGCAAGATGCTACCCTGCAGTCTCCTACAAAAGACCCTGTACCGGTTGGGTCTGACACACATACCTTTTGATTGTCTTTGGGTTCAGCGTGACTGATAGGCTTGGAAACTTTAGTTCCTCTATCATCTGGTTGGAGCCCCCCTCCCCTGACTTTGCCCACATACTGTATGTACACCCTGGCCCTTGCTCACTGCACTGTATACTACCTCTGATACCTCCTTTCAAATCCTAGTTTAAAGGGTCCTCCAACCTTCTAGCCATCTTATCCCCCAACAGAGCTGCACCCTTCCAATTTAGGTGCAGTCCATCTCTGCTGTATAGTCAGTGACTAACTGTAAAATCATCCCAATTCTCCATAAACCTAAAACTCTCCTTCTTGCATCAGTTCCATTTCCAGTTCAATTCATGATTTACTGTATCCTCCTCCCCATTTTTTATGAACCAATATGTTAGAGAGAGAGGGTGGTCCTTACAATTCGCCAATAAAAAAACAGCCATTTAGAAAATGTGACTATTAATTTATTATAATAACAGCCTTTCAGAATATAGGTTGTTCCTCCTCTAAACATAACTTTGTCAGTGTGACTTCCTCTGTTCTATGCAGACAAGGACCAGGTGAAGTGATATCCAATGCAATGTCAAACATAAATAAATAGAGAGGTTGGAGGAAGTGGTGCTAGACTTTGCAGTATAAGTAAACACTGCTCCCATTGACTACCAATGAAATGGGAAGACACAACCTTCCAACAAGGCATTCACATGTTCCCTATATACCTAAAATATGGCATTGGCATTTCTTTTATTTTTAAATCTTGTACATGTTTATTAAGATGGATTGTGTAAGAAAAGGAAAGAAAGGGATCACACAGGCCACTGAAGAGCAATGTAAGTGGGCGTACATAGAAAACTGGACACCAATGTAAGGGGGGCACACACTGCTGGACACCAATGTAAGAAGACTATAAATACCACTCTACACCAACATGAGAATGCTTGCTCCTACATAATCCTATCCATTTACTATATATGTTATGTAGTTCTGACAGCAGTGCTGGCTACAATATGCTGTACATTTTACTTATTTATTTATTTATTTATTTTAGGTACTTATATAGCACCATCAATTTAGGCATCGCTTTACATATACATTGTACATTCACATCAGTCGTTATCCTCAAGGAGCTTACCATTTAAGGTCCATATCCCTAACACACATTCCTACTAGGGCCAATTTAGACAGGATCTAATTAATCTACCAACATGTCTTTGGAGTGTGGGAGAAAACTGCCCATTATGTGGTTCTGACCGATGTACTTTATTTGGTTTGTTGTACACTACATAGGCCTTACCACTGTACTCTACATGCTATGTTGTACATTACATATTACCGGCTGCTGCACTGTATATGCTGCATAGTCCTAACTACTGAACTGTATA